>NC_142932.1:37792259-37834759 GCF_046866305.1 Octopus bimaculoides
TCATTAGAATGGATAGCGCAATTATTTTTTTAAGTCGATCAACTGTATATAATTAGGAATAATTATAGTTGAAACATTTTTAAAGTTTTGTAAATGCGAGATTCTTAGGAGATGATGGAACACACTGTCTTTAAGAGGTTATCATACGACTGAAAATGTACTTCCAGTTGATTTTGTCCAATCGTTATATTTTATTACATGCACTGTCTGATATTTTTGTTATTAGCTTATTCATTTTCCGGTGCCAAATAAGTCTAAACGCATTCCTCTATAGACACTCTCATGTTCACCAAAACCTTCTACGTTTAGAATCTGATTACAAAACGATCAATTAAACTTTTCATTTGCACATATTACTCTGAAAACACCTCCATCATCTCTATCCTTCATTTTATTTTTAATTAAATTATATTTTCCGCCTAAATTTTTGTTGCTCGCCATCACAATGTTTTAGAACTGCAAAGTTCCTTGGTCCAGGAAATGTTCCGTTTTAAAACGGATTTTAATGACTGAGTAGGAAATATGAGCTGAAAAAATATGTTAATAACAACAACAACAACAACAACTCAATAATAATAATAATAATAATAATAATAATAACAACAACAACAACAATAACAGCAAAAGCAACAACGATCAGAAGACGAAGAAGGAGGAGGAGGAGGAGAGGAGGAGGAGGAGGAGGAGAAGAAGAAGAAGAAGAAGAAGAAGAAGAAGAAGAAGAAGAAGAAGAAGAAGAAGAAGAAGAAGAAGAAGAAGAAGAAGAAGAAGAAAAAAAAATTCTTATGTAGAACAAATTTATGTTTTCCATCACACACATACATGAAAATATACAAATATGTAAGCATAAATTCTCCTCTATACGTATACGCGCAATTGTGAACCCACAATGTATATATATATATATATATATATATATATATATATATATATATATATATATATATATATATATATATATATATATATATATATATATATGTATATATATATATATATATTTATATATATAAAACCACTTAGATAATTTATAAGTATGTGTATGTTATATATGTATATATCAATATGTATAGGCGTATATATATATATACATATATGTATAAATGTCTGTAAAGATGTGTGCGTGTGTGTGTAAATAGTGAAACATATATATTCAATGCATACATACATATACATAGTCATACGTAATAAAAAAAAAATGAAACATACTTTAATGTTAGATTTAATTACATTTTCCTCAACTTTATACTTGATAACTTATACATTTTTGCTGGAGTTCCCTTAACGCGGAAATAATTATCTACTAATTGCTTGAAAGTGCGTTTTCTATCAGTTTATTTGTGTATGTTTACATGTATTTTTGTTCTAATAAATGTGTGCATAATTATAATTAGCATTTCTCCAATTATGTATATATTCGACCTTTGTTAGCCAGCTAAATTTTCGAATGAATAGACACATAATTTTTTTGGCTACAAGTAACAGCGTTTGAGTTGAAATTGACAAACTATATATCAGTCTAAACATCGTTGGGCCATAGGATAACATAAGAATCTTCCTGGGTATTAATTGTTGATGTCTCACAATGGGAGTTGTTAGACATCCAATTATATTGTTTCGTCTCGAATCACCTTAAAAAAATCCCTCCCTCTTGTCAGTAAAAACACATTTATAATAATCCACCAAAGGGACCTGAGGTCATAATAATTCACGTGACGATCTAGGTATTATCGTTGTTACTGAACGCGTAGTGTCGATATGTCGTTTGCTGCCGTATTTTACCAAAGAAAACGTCGGTTACGGACCTGCATTGGTACAAATCATTATTACGAAGAGTATTACGTATAAGATAAACACCTAAATTTGTGATATACTTTCAGTAAATGTTTAAAAGCTGGTTGGTAAATATATATAAATGTTTCAACTCAAATATTCGACCTAAATAATAAGATTCTTCCTAAATGCAGTTTGTAAAATATTGTCAGAAACATGTGACAAGGTGTTGCGTACCAAGCAATCGCGAGTTCTAGATGCAAGGAGTGATATAAATAAAATTGAAAATTCCAATGTTGGTTCAATACAACATCGAACATATGATACATGATAGGGAGAGGAGAGACAGGGAACGCAAAAATCTCAGTGCAAAAAATATGTGCAAAGTGAAATGATGTAACATGTACAAGAACATAAGACTCAACCCATTCTAAAAATGGGACCCATATACATAAGGCTGTAAGTGCAACATATCAGCATGTACCACATGTGTCCTCTCACATACACTTAAGATAACATAAACAACCATATTACGATATATTGAGTCCTAATGCTTTAATCTTCGAATATTTACAAATATAGATAAATGTTAAATAAGTTCTTCGACGTTTAAAAGAAGAAATTATTAGAATATAATGTTCAGAAATCCAAGAGATGCAATACATTACGAGGAAATATTATAGTTTACACAGGGAGTTTTATTATGCAGGTGTAACCATCTTTTAAGAAGCTATGATTCAAAGGGCGTGGTTACTACGAAGTGTACATCTACATGATAACACCAGTAGATATTTCATGGTAACAAATATTACGAAGGTATATTCGAAGCGTATAATAATTCACATTGATGAGAAGTAGCAAATACGTATATCTTGAGACACGTAACCAATAACATGAGCACACAGAAAGATAAATGCACGAATTTGGCGACAGATAAACGTATGTTTGTGTAGGTATACATATATACATATTTAGATTTATATATAAGTAATTAAGTAAAAAAAAAATAATGTAAGAAAGCAAAACAAGAAAACAACAACGCGAGGACGTTGTACATACAAAGTATTAAAAGACGTTCGAGGAAGGAAAGGAAGGTTGTTTTATATTTCGAGAAAAAGTTCTTCTTCAGAAACAGGAGAGAGAGGAAATCCAAGACAAAAGAAGGAAGACGGGGGAAAAATAGCCTATAACCCACATGTAGTTACGTTTGGAATGTGTATATATATATATATATATATATATATATATATATATATATATATATATTATATATATATAATATTATATATATATAAATATATAAATATATATATATATATATATATATATATATATATATATATATATATATATATATATATATATATATATATATATATATAAATATATAAATATATAAATATATATATATATATATATATATATATATATATATATATATATATATATATATATATATATATATATATATAAATATATATATATATATATATATATATATATATATATATATATATATATATACATATATATATATATATATATATATATATATATATATATATATATATATATATATATAAATGTGTGTGTTTGTGTGTACGTCTGTGTGAATTCGTGAATGTGTGATATTTTTAATCCAATAACAGGCGTTTTGTTCACTAATGCTATTTAGTTATTTACAAACATGCATTTACGACATTTGCAACACGATTTCCTATTAACAATGTGTGTAAGGAAAATGCGTCATTACATCGCCATTCGGACACAATATATAGATATTTAATTACATTGTGTGTTACAGCAACAAACATACAATTGTGTTATGTTTTGCATTGTTGCATGTTTGTGTAATATCAAAATTTAATTATGTGGATGTCAGATATGGTTTGGTGGAAGAGAAATTACCGTGTATGTTTTAACTAGAATGTATGAGTGTGCGTTTGTGAGGCTGTGTAAGTGTGAATTAATGCATATTTATGCATGTATTTATGCTGATAATATCTTATATATATATATATATATATATATATATATATACACGTAAATACGTATATATGTATGCACACATATATACATATATATGCATACACACACTGACACAGGCGCACACGCATCTATATATATATATATATATATATATATATATATATATATATATATATATATATATAGTTGCAAACGGACCTTAAATATCTAAATATTTCTTCTGAATCAGAAACCTTATTAAATAGGAATCATTAGTAATTGTTTAACAGTTAATGAAAAATATTTATTATTTATTTAGTCGTTGTTGTTTTTTTTGTTTTTTTTTTTCGTTTTCTAATTTCTTATTTCTTGTCTTGCCTATTTGTCAGACATTAATTATCAGAAAATGGCGTCATGCCTACGACTAGATTACAATGTCGACGACAACGGAAATTTTACTGGCTGCCAATTCGTACATTAGCTTTACTTTTTAGTATCAAAAATCAATAAGGAATTAACCTATCTCTTATTAAATGAAATACAATATGATAGCAGAATATTGTTTTGTTTAGCTGTTTTCCATTTTGTAGTTTTGTCTCTTAACGTGCACCGCTGTTCGTTATTTCTGGAAGGAATAAGCAGTGAATGTACCGATAATATAAATTACCTTGTAGTTATCTCACTGAATTTTTTGTCTCTTGGTTTGTATTTAGCAGGAGCTTAAATGTAATGTCTTATATAACATACACGTTGTACACTGAAGCGATTAAACGAGGTGGGAAACTGTAAAATTAAATGAATACACAAGAAAAATATGTATACAATACATAAACGTGGTAATCCCCTTACAGAAAGATAATTGAAGTTTATATCCAAACAGAAGGAGAAAAAAAAAACAATGACTAAGAAATATTGCTAGTCTGATTTTTGTGCATTTTGATTTCAATGTTACATAGAATGTTTTTATTGATCAGTCACTTCGAATTGTAAATAACTTGAAAATATTCCTTCTGTTGCTCGAAATGGGGAGTAGGCAGAGGGTCATTCTTTGTATTACTTGTAATTTTTTCTCTCGTTGTTTGCATATTTAACTCACTTCTTTTCGTATTTCATGTTGATTCATGTTGACGTCCAGTACACGCATACACTCTTTTACTCTTTTACACTTTTGCTTGTTTCAATCATTTGACTGCGGCCATGCTGGAGCACTGTCTTTAGACGAACAAATCAAACCCTGGACTGATTTTTTTTAGCCTAGTACCTATTTTATTGGTATCTTTTGACGAACCCCTAGGTTGACCCTACAGAGTTAAAGAGACATATACAACATTTCGTTCACCGCATGCAGTTCTCAGGTTACAACCATAAAGAAAAGATCAGAGTATACGAAGGAGCTATGAGGAAATTTGAAACCATAAAACGTAACGATAGGAATGGGATTTTCCTACTTTATAGGAGCAAAGCATGGAACACCATTGAAAGGATTAAGAAGAATATAGGGAAGGCCAATTCGTGGTATGATAGCCACAAATACCAATGCGTTATGTTCGTCGACACCACCCCTAGAAGCGAACAGGCGTACCGCTTTCGAAGGGCCCTAGGCAAACTTAAGCTAAGAATTAAGGTTGTTGAAAGGCTAGGCAACCCTATCAAATCCCTTATCAGTAGAACCTACCCTTTTAGTAGAACCACCTATGTGAGTGTGTTTGCGCGTGTGAGCGTTACTACGTTTGTCCGAGGATAATACTTTCTGTGTGTACTGGGGTATAGTTTCTGAATGATTCTCTGTGTCTCGCTCAATAAATACCTAAGAACACACGCATATATAAACATATATATACATAAATGCACAATTACTGGTGTGAATAGTTTGCATTTATTATAAGTTTAGCTTCAAATATTGCACGCTGCATTTCCTGAATGTATTGGAAAGATTTAAATTATTGATAAATATTGATGGAGATCCTGCTATAACAAAGCTGACCTAAATAATTTCTGATAGCTTAGTCATATATTTAGTTTTATTATATGTTTGAAGTATCTTCCCTCATTTAACAACCTATTAATGATAAACTGCATTGCCTATATCAAAATTATATCTATGTGTAATATATTAATTAGTGATAAATTTCGGAGGAAATTGATTTCAAAAGCCAAACTTTTAAACTGCGTGAGAATATACCAATTGATAAAAAAAATATTATCTTAATGATATCATTATTGTTATTTAATGGTTGCTTTCTGATAGCAGAATAGAGAGGATTTATTATTTAGCTGTTTCGCACGAATAGATAATCGATTCGGCGTGTACATATATTTATTCGCTTCAGCACGCAGAGCCATTGAATCTAACGATAGGTATATGCGTATATAAATAAACAAACGCTATTCACCGCATTCGTTTGATTGTGAGTGGTTGCTGCTATTGCCATGATCCAATATATTCATCTTTTGAAAATTAGTCGCTTGTGTCATGTACCAAAGTGAACCAGGAAATATTTACATTAAATATGCGACGAATCTTTTAAATATTCACAAAAAATAAATCAGAAAAGCATCAATTGATTCCGATAATTATACATGTATAAAAGCAGAAAAAACGAGATATACATTTAAGTCTTGCATTTACAAGAACATATATTTCATATACCAGAAGTGAAGTGTGAATATTTCACTTTACTCTTTCGAATATTTTACACATTAGTTTTCATTATTTTCCGAGAATTGAATAGGTGGAGAATTAGCAAATGGAAATGACACTTCATTTGCTTTGAAGGAAAATACTCAGTGCATTTTGATTCTCATCAGGGTGGCGTAACCAAGGAAAATATGCATTTATACGTGTATGCGCGCGTTTTACATAAAGAGTTCAAAAATTCATGAACGCTGAAGATTGGAAAGACTTTCACTCCAGACATTCGCATTTCTGTATTGGCAAGAAATCTTCAAATAAAACTGAATATTGACATACATACATACATACATACATACATATATACATATATACGTACATACATACATATATACGTACAGTTCCGGGATCAGTTCCACGGGAGGCAAGACAACTTTCCCTAGGAAAGCTAAGATCTATCATTTTTCTACTTATCAATAATTACTTAAAAACCCCATTCTTGTTTTAGGTTGCACTGTTCATCATTTATTACACAAAAATGTTGAAGGAAGACGTGGGATGGCCGCAAGGTCACCAGATTGAAGCACTTGTGACTTTTTCCTTTAGGAATCCCTAAAGGTAAACATTTTCCGACATCGTCATCGAACTCTTGACCAGTTGAAACAAAGAATTCCTGAGTAAATCAACACAATAGGACATGAAATGACACAGAATGTCATGAAAGAGTTCCGGGAACGACTGCAACAATGTATTGCCAACAGTGGCGTTTGCCTAATATAATTTTGAAACCCAGTAAAACAGTTCTTTATGAACTTTCTCAGAAACATGACATGATCTCCAAATACTCTGGAAGAGTTCAATATCCTCCTGAACAACTTATATCCATCTCTCCAATTTACGAAGGAGTTGAGTAGTACCACATTACCATTTCTAGATATAATGGTAATTAAAATGGACAAAACTATTATGACGAATATATACTACAAACACAGGGACACTCATCAATACCTCAATTTTATGTCGTGCCATCCACAACATACAAAAGGCAACATTCCATGCTGCTTAGCCAAAATAATTCGTACCATTGTAGAAGATGCGAATACCACGAAAAAACGCCTACCCGCCAGGAACAAAGGGCTACCCGTCTCTACATATAGAAAATGGCATTCAGCCGGCTATAAATATACACATCCAACAAATTAGGACAACCCAAAGAAGATGAAAACAAGAACAAGTCATACTATTTATAGGGACACACAGCACATGTCACCAGAATATCTTCAACATTGCCAAAGCAAACCTGCCAATCATCTCTCAAAGTAATGAATTACGATATAATCACGGCTCGAAATATTGGGACACTACATGATAATTTCACAGAACGCCTTTTAAATATTTTCTGGTATCAATGAGGGGCTGGAAATATTTTGTCTAGGAGTGACCAGAATATTTTACCAATGTTACATTTTATATTAAGATAATAGGGAGTGGTGAACCAAATAATCTTCTTCAGCCAATTTTTAGGTTTATTATCCTGGTAAATACTACTGTGGATAAGTACTACATGATCTTTGATGCGATGAGATCCATTATTAATATGTTGATCATTAGAGGGATTATATATTAATATATCTTTGAAGTCACTATTCGCTAGGGCCTTTCTCGAAGAAGTCTTTGGAAGAAGAGAAGTTAAACACGTTGTTACTAATATTACTTATCAGATTTTTAAACACATGCACACACACACACACACACACACACACACACACACACACACACGCACACACACACACACACTTATATATATATATATATGTATATATATATATATATATATATATATATATATATATATATATATATATATATATATATATATATGTAAGTATATATACACGTAAAGATCCGCATACGCGTATACATCAGGTAATATCGATATTGAAATAGGAAAAACCTAAAACAAAAAGGTGATAATATTGAGAATGAGGAAAACGATTTCCTTCAAACCCTCTCTGAAACCCCTGCATCTCAAACGTGTTTCAGATCGCTATTTATATCAGGAAATATGATATCGAGTTAAAAAAAAACAAAAATAAAACAACAACAAAGAAACAACTGGAAATAATGTTTTCTGTAATGTTTGAAGCCAACTGAGCACTGGAAAGAAAACTGTTTTACTGTTTCTGATTTTCTTTTCGATCCAATCGTCGATATCTTTCCTTTCTTTTTGTTTATAATTGGGATTTTTTCTGCTACTAACTGATAGAATCCATAAAAAATACGAGAAGTCTAATGTCAATTATGTATATTAACAATAGGGCAAATGGAAAATGCTCCGAGGAGTATTCTGCGCTGCTTGAAATATGCATTATCTTACGTGTAATAAATAATTGGATTATTTGATAACATTAGACTCAGCTCCTGTAGATATATATGTGTGTGTGTTAGTGTATATTTATGCATTATGTATATATATATATATATATATATATATATATATATATATATATATATATATATATATATATAGATAGATAGATAGATAGATAGATAGATATATATATATCTGTTTTCGTGTGTATATATATGTACGTATGTACGCATGGCATGTGTATATAAAACCTGCACTAGATATTGAACAAGATTTGAATGTGTTTCATTTATTGTTGCTTAACATTCGGCATGCTGTCATGTTTTCTGTTGATAATCTCACTAATAATTGTCGTTTTTATTTTTAATCTTCCTTCATACAGTTGGCATTAAAGTGAGTTTTTTTGTTTATAGTCATTAATTGCCCTTCTGGTCTGAAGGCTACGCCTATCGCAACTTTGTCCTGCACTACGTCCGCGAATTATGGGGTCAAATTTAGGGCATACAAATCTAATATTTTCCTATCCTTCCTTAATGCCGTTTCAAATATGCTACTCATATCTTCACTCGGTCCGCTTAGCAGTTCGTTGTATCTTAAAATATGTGCTGCTTCTTTCAGTTTCGTATTTTCCAGTGGTGCTCTCTATCCATTATTTTAACTTCATACCACAGGGTGAGGTGGTCGCCATTTTTTCATACATGATCAGCTATATTCGATTTATCAATGTCTCCTCGAGTCACATCTTTGCGACGTTCGTCTATCCTAACAGGAAAATATAGCACCAAACGGTTCTTCTATTTTTCCAGGACCTGTTTGACCACTGCAACAGTGGCGGGACATTATTCGGACACCAAATAGCTGACCAAGTAGTTTTCCCACGAATAAATACACTACCAGAATCTAAGTAAAGTGTGATCGCCTTTTAGTAGGCGGCACTTTAACTCTAAAACATAACTATTAACTTCAAACAATTGGAGAAATGTGGGACAATATGTTGTATAACTTTCTAGTCGTCTGGCTTATCTTTGTTGGCTGCAAAATGATGTAAGGCATATTTATTGCGTGATCTAATTCATCTTAGAATTTATATTTTCAAACCACAATATAGAGACTCAAGTAATGCGCTAACATTCATGAAATGGCTCCATAATGTATCATTTTACAAACATACAGATTTATAGTTGGAATTTACAAAAAAAAAAAAAGACGATGACGGGTGTGTAACCAAAATACAGATGTTTTATTTTAACGCTCGGGAAGTTCGAAAGTCTTTTACGTTTCGAGCCTACGCTCTTCAACAGAAAGGAACACAGAAATAAACATAAAGAGAAAATAAAAAGGTTTAGTGGCTAGAGATCAATAATGGTGAATGCCGGACAGAGGTGGTCAGCGCTAGGAAGAAGGGGAGATAAAAAGAAAGTAGTGGTAATTTATATTACATGATAAAATGATAAAGAAGGTATCAGGTTATAAACGACGTGAGAAATAGTATCATAAAATTTATTAATTTCATTTTTGTATCTAGTTTGCAATATTCTATATGAACATAAATCCTCTCCATAGATACATCGAAATGTATTTAAGTATAATAAAATTCAGATGTCACAACGAATTTTGTCGTAAATTAAAGCATATGAAATCATAAATAAATTAATTACATGTCTGCAATAATAGAAGAAGTCATCTAAATCAATGCAGAAATTAAGCTACATGATGACGGGAAAGAAAATCTTATTTAAATATACTAAAATCTCGACGTGGCTTTACAAGAACGTGAAAACAGTATTTAGCTAGAATGTTAAAAGTCACAGAAGACAATGAAAATTAAATTAATATACTATAAAGAGAGGATTGTCTAATAAATGGAAGAGAATTTTATTAAAATTAAAAAGTAGTATATCTTATTAGTATTATAAAAGAAACGTGATGTATTCGTTATTCAAAATCCAGAAAATAAAGGATTGCAAAAAATAGAGAAAAATAGAGAAAACTAATAATAACCTAGTGAAGCTAAAAAAATTTGAGATAATGTTTACAACATATAGGGATTGATATGAGCAAGAGGAATATGAATAATATTAAATTAATCTTTTTTTATAGAAATTTGAATACATAAGTAAATAGTTTTTGAAAAATTCATAAAACGTATAACAGACAATAAGAAAAAAATTGTATAAATTAATAATACAGCTTTCTGAAACGAGAACGAAGAATTATTATGATATTCATAAATAATTATTAGACATTTTTGCTATAAGATGAGAGAAATCATATATTTACGCTTCATAGAGACAGAATTTACGAAATATAACGAGTGATATCAAAAAGTAAAATATGAATAACATTAAAAGTAGGATTAAATGTTGAAATAAAAATAATAATAAAAAAAAAACAAATAGAGAATAAGTTGTAATATAGGATAAGATTAATATAACTTAGTACTGGGGATTGGGATAGATTAAAGTATATAAAATAAATATATAGAAAAACTATTTCAATATGCATTCATTAAAATAGTTTATGAAACACATAAATACTATTATAACAGACGAAGATACACTCAAAAAGGTTTTCAAACCTAAAATTCCTATAAACATTTTTAGTAAAGAAAGAATTTCAAAATATGAATTACAATTATATTTAGCATGGTGGAATTGACTATATAAATAGTTCAATATTATTATTTACTTTAACTAAGAAGTGAAATAGCAATAAACATAAGTTAATAGACAATCATATATATATATATATATATATATGAGAGAGAGAGAGAGAGAGAGAGAGAGAGAGAGAGAGAGAGAGAGAGAGAGAGAAAGAATAGATATACGTTCTTCAATTACTACGTTATTTTAAATCATTTTGTGTATTATTGTATATTTACAGATATAAAAGTCACTTATCTATTATGAAATATAAAATGAATTATGTATACATGCTTTAAGTTACGAAACAATTTGCCTTGATATTTGAATTTTATTATACTTCAATAAATTTCGGCGTACTCTTCCTCTCGTAATTTACAGCCTCATATATATATATATATATATATATATATATATATATATATATATATATATATATATATATATATATATATATATATATATATATATATATATATATATATATATATATATATATATCACTGTCTGTCTATAGATCGATCGATCAGTCAATCTATCTATCTATGTATATCCATCAACATATCTGTCTGTCTGTATGTCTGTATGTCTGTCTATCTATTTACTTATATATTTCCAAACATGAGCTAACTAAAAGACAGAAACAATCATGGACATTTAGAACGAATACAATGCTTTGGACAAACAAAGAGTTAAGTATATAAGAGGTCGGTTTCTTTAACATTAAATAATCAAGAACATTTCTCTTGGACAATATACTACAATTTTGTTGTTAACTTTCCTCAAATGGCCAGATGAACTGAGACATTAATCCTTTCCTCTATAGACACAGTGAACAGATGTAAAACAGATATCTGCTCTGTTCATTTCTTGATACTTTGTGGCTTTTTAGGTTTGAAATTAGGTGAAAGATTATTGTGGGAAATGGGAACTTCAATTCTTGCACACTTGAAATTAATACTCATTGAGCACCGAGTCATATGATATATGATGTGAACCAACCAAAACCTGAAGAAATCTGAACATGTGTTTGAATAGCTTCGCTTTTTATATCATTCATGATCTTTTCATTAATGATGAAACCTTCATCAGCAGCCTCGCAGGGGTAATCTGTTCTCATAGTAAGGTATACCTTAATGACTTCGATATCTGCTGATAAAGTGTAATTAATTAATTACTATCTGTTCAGCAATTAACATTTTTGTGCATGTTACTCTGCCACGTTTCACTTATGGTGCTTGTGTGTGTGAGGAGGGTTTGGTGTGTGTATGTATGTGTGTATGTCACCGGAGCTGTTCATGTAATTGGTGGCAAACAAACTCCTCATATTCCTAGCATCATTATAAACGTCCTCATCCTCCTCATCCTCCTCCTCCTCATCATCGTCGTCGTCGTTGTTCTCACCGATGTCATCTTCATCGTTATAATCATTATAATTAACACCGTCATAATGATATCTATATTTGATATACATGAGTCAAAAAAGTATGATATGGATTTCATCTGATAGTGTAAGTTTTCAACCTCTCTATTCCGGATTAAAATGTACGAAAAAACGTTGAAAATGACATGACGTTTAAAACACTGAATACAGTTATTCACTCTTTTCAATCATATGTGTATCAAAGGATTCTTACAAGTAACATTTGAATTAATGATGTGCAACTCGGCAGTCTTTGCTATAAATGCATCTTTACCGTTTTCATTTCGTGAATGCATATAAGATTTTCTATTCACTTCTAAAACCTTTGTATTGCCTCAGATTGTTTCAATTCAAAAATATCTACTCACAAAATCTATGGGAGGAGTGAATCATTTCCTTAAAGGTATTTAATGGAATTTTGAAAACCAAGAAATGGTGGGTATAAAAGAACAGACTGTTTCCAACCGGAAAATTTTGTTCAATGCTGTATCCCATAATGTCGAACATTTTTTCTTTCACATTTGACATGAAGTGTAGGATGGAACAAGATCTCCTGCTGCCTTTGCAATATAATATAATGTCTCTTTTGCCATGTTGCCCTCCTATTGTGATGGCTTCAATCCCATTTCATTAAAGTATGCTGAACTGAGAGGCATTTATTTCATATAGTAACTCATATCAATTAATACAAGTAGGAAATTCTAATGTCGATACAAACATCAAATATTGAATACATATAACTGCTGATATAGCTACTCTTTTCAAGGCCAATATTTTTAATATTAAAAGCCAGTCCAAATATTGATCCTGCGGAGATTGCATCCTCTTATAATCTTATACCTTTTAGTCCTCAACAACATAAAGCAGCAGAAACCGGAACTTGTCATTCAAATGGGAATGAATTAATCACTTTTGTAAATTTTACATTGCGCATTGAATGTGAACAAAAACTCCCATGAAGCCGGCTTTAAACTAAGTAATTTGGAAAGGGTTAATTTATGGCTCTCTGCCAAACCTATCTGGATTACTGAGTTATTGCAGTAAGACGCTGCCTTTCAAAGTCCACATCAGCTTCAACAAATGATTAACATTCTGTTGAAATATCATAATGCAGAAACCTGTTGTTATTTTACATAATAGAATATTTTCACAGCAGCAGATGTCACTCAGGATAAATTATGCACTGTATATGTTTCTAAGTCCGATATGTAGCCTGGATAATAAGGCTTAGTTATACTGCACTGGTGCCTTATATTGTGTCTATGTGCAACCTGTTCCTTAGTATTTTCACCAATTCCATACTAGTGCTTGCAATCCCCTCCTAGGTGCCTACTTGCAGCCGTTTTGCCAGTACTTTGTTCAAGGTGAATTTTGTTTTCTTTTGTCAAACACTTCTAGTTGTATAACTGCAACATGTAGGCAGCTATCCGTTGAGAGTGAACCTCACTTTCAACGTTCCGCTCAATTGCATACTGGAATATAATTTTTATCGTGGTAGCTACAAGAACTTGGATTGTTACTTGTTGCAGATCTTCTGCCCCTATATCGTACGTGAATTACTGAGAAACGGTAATTAAAAGAGGGTATGATGCTTTGGAAAGCACCATTTTTAAAACTTTAGTAATAATGAATAATCGTAATTCATAAACAAGTTGAAGAAATTTGCTTTTAAATATCAATGTAAATTTATGACAGAAAAATTGGCGAATGTTTTGCAAATGACAGCATCGTTTGTGTGATTGGGGTAGTATCACTAAATGTTAAGAATGCATGAACATGTGAAGAATGTGTAGGCGTTTTAATAAATAACAAACTGATATAACAGCCGCTGTGGAATGGAATAGAGAGAAAATGAGAGTGAACAGCAAACAGAAGAATGAAAGAGGACAGAATAGTAGGAAAACACAGAATACATCAGTAATTGTAAAGATCAGTAAGTGAAACCGAAGGATTAGGTATGATGGCAACGAGTAAAGAGGTGTGGTCTTAATTGAAGAGCAAGGAGAAGTAAAGCGGAAAAACTTCAGAAAACAGGAGAAGAGATTAGAAGAAAACTTAACAGCTTCAAGCTGAATACTTCTATGATACAGACGAAACTGAAAGAGATACGGAAGTGAAATTCATATCGAGCAGTTCATAATATTGGAGAATCAGTAAAACAACTCCAGATATAGAGGAATGAAGGAGCAATTGTAAGGAGCGAGAAAAAGAGAAAGAGAGAGAGAGAAAAGTGTAAAAAAGAAAGAAAGACAGAGAATCACTATATTTTCAATGAAATGTAGTTATAAAGAACCTGACAGACAGCCATGAAACACGATAGAAAAAAAATGGGCGTTTGCAAGAAAGGATGGGGAATAGGACGACTTGCTTAAAGTATTATACCATTTTCGAACCTAGGTATACAAGGAGAAATAACAATTTTTTTGTCCTTTAATTTCTAAATCTCTCAGAGATAGTTATGCAATAATGCTACGATGAAGTAGTTCTATGCTGTCAACTTAATGTGACAAGAGCTAGCAAGCCACGCTACTCCAGACTGATGAAGAGCAAGACTCAGAAACTAGTATCTGGATGCAACCATAACTGGGTGGAGGTGCTTGTCTCCTCCTTGTAAACACAAGGACACTGGAAATGTTTCCCTTTCTTTAACGGTCATTTTCCTAGAATATTTTGATTGTCTCCATAACTGACGAGATGCCGGAGTAGTTTTCCACTCCGACATCCGAAACTAGGAGTTTTATTATAGCAACGGAATAATTGTCACATACAATATTACACACACACACGCACACACACACACACACACACGCACACACGCACACATACACACACACACATATATAATTGCGAGGTGTGTGTGCATATGTGAATGTACGTAGGTGTCTATATGTTGATTATGTTGGTATGAAACAAAATATATTTTAGCAATTTATAACGTTTAATTAACATTCTTCATGTCACTTGAACGCCAACTGTCGCGGTTTGAAATTTCACAGCGGAAATATTCAAATCATGCACTATTTTAAGTTCTCTCAACATATTTTTATATTCTGCATTCTCCAGTTAGACCCTTTTATCATTTTTCAAGTGGATATTTTATTCATACGAAATCGATTAGATATATATCTAGCATAGATTAGTATTTGATTCTTTCTTCTCCGTTTGACTACATTAAATGAATTTTTGCATATCGAACTAATGTAAAGAACGGACACTTTGAAAGAGAATGTAATTGTAGCTTATATATCTGAAATATGCTAATTATCCTTCATCGAATACTCGGCAGCACATAAGAAATCGTATTCTGTTCTAAGCTGAATATCTTATATCCAAAGTTGTCGAGTGAAATGCAACTCATCATGTGAGTTTAATGTAATCAACATTACATAATATATGCGTAACAGGGTAAATAACATTAAGCGGATCTAGGTTATCGCTTTAAATATTATCGTTCGATTCCTCTAACCTGCATGAATACAAAATTACATTAAGTGACGTTATACCCGTTTTGATGTTCGCTTAATATACAACGCTAGATCAGTCTGCCGTTTAAATATATTTAACATTTATCAGTAATGTTAATAACATGGTTTGTCAATTATCAATTTAAACAATATGGTTTCCATGAAACATGTGATATATATATATTGAACGGAATACACACTTTTAGGTTGATAATAAATGTTGATATATTCTGTAAAATGGTAGACGAAAAAAATAAACAAACACCTTTTATATGTGGGTTTTGTTTCAAGAAATATATTTTATGGATTATCTTAATGTATTTTTTCTTTAAAAAATAGCATTTTCATCTTATGAAAGGTAAACATTTTACAAAGGTATGTTTTTGTAAGTATATAATGTAAATTGATGCACGTGAAATGCATTGTTTAACAGTCAAGGTATCTTATTTCGATGCAAAAGCTTCAGATATATGCTACAAAGTTTGTACAATGATCTGGAATAAAATATATTAATAATATAAATCAAGTAGTTTTTCCCATGAATATTGAAGCGTGTGCAAAATGTATAGGACGGTAAACAAAAGTAGTATTAATTGCAAAACACATACTTCAAGTAGATTGTTGATTAGTTAAGAAATATAAATATGCTACACTTTGATTTGGGCTTTGTCCCTTCCATCCCTGCAAAGTATAAGCCATTAGTGACATTTCTCCATTCTTCTTGTCTCTGGAATGACTATTCCGCCTGTCTCTAGGTAGATAAGTCCTATCATAGCATCCCTCCACTCTCAGCAATTTTGAATGAGTTTTCTATCCCGCCTTTCTTGTAGGACTCAGGTCAGGGCTTGCCTCGTAATGCAGGTCACAAGCTTCTTGAATCAAGGCTTCTCTATCTCACCTTGCACCTCAAGGTTGTCAGATGTTCATGCACCACATCCAGTATTCCTCTGGGAAAAACACGTTTCTCTTAGTCCTCCTTGTTACTCTTCAATCTTTGTATTTTTTAATATTTTGTAGGTAAGGGCGTTCGACCTATGTTGTTTATCTCTGCGAAGAGATGGGTTATAAATAGCTTGACCTCTATCGTTTGACTTGAGAAATGTTTCAACACCGCTGTTGTACTTCTAAGACTCATTCAGGCGCGAACGCATGCATGCACACATACGTATACTCTCACACACGTATAATAACACACACACACACACGCAATTCACACTACAAACACGTCTGTAGGTTGTGGCAAACAGTTTCTGACTACAATCGCACCATCCTCAATTGCTATGCTTACATTCACGTGTCTTCCTTATAGTTAGGATTACCTTAATGTTATTAGTGATTGATGCCACATACACATATATTGAACTGTAAAATATTAGAAGTAGAAACATCATTTTAAGCATTCATGTAATAATTAAACAGGTATTTCAATTAATTCTAGACTGTGATAAATCTACGAAGATTTGCGGACTATAGTCTATAAAACTAGCAATATATCATGGAGAAATATAAGCAGTGCAGGCGATAAGCTGAAATAGCAATATTTCCATATTCTAAATTTTATTCATGGATATATGGATAGTGTCATACACATGCATCTTCCGAAATTTAATTCTTAAAAATATGCCACTTCGATAGAACACCAACGTGCAATGTACAAACAGGAATATCCGTACTGATTATCATTTTATGAGGAAGTCGATCTGCCTCACTGATTATACTGCTATACAAATGCAGAAAGGGAAAGATATATTACAGCGGTTATCACGTGTGAGCAATATTTATGGTTAGTAATATATTATTTCAAACACTGAATAGAATCTGCAGGTAAAGAACTATTGAATATGTTCTAGAGAACTTAAGCAGCTACAGCTTGGCTTTGATATGATGGAATAAAAAAAAAACACATAAAATGCGGTTGATATATCTGGATAATTTGCGAAGTGAACTGAACGCCTTTGTAACTCTGAGTAAATCTCATTGACGTAAAGAAAGAAAAAAATTGGTTATGGGAATTTTTTTTGTTGTGAATTTGTCTTGGAGCGTGTATATGGTGTGTGTGTGTATGTGTTGTATGTTTGGGTGTGTGTGTGTGCGTGCGTGGGTGTCTGTGTGCGGTTTGTTTCTCTTTTATGTGGACATATGTGGAGTGTGTGTGTGCTATGTAAGTATAAATAAATGCGCGTATGCATGTGGTATGCACGCGTGTGTATATGTATGTGTTTTATTTTGTGTGTTTATGTGTGTGCATGTGTGTGTGTGTGTATGTGTGCTTGTTTCTGTGTATATGTGTGTGCTTGCTTGTATGTGTGTCTGAGTCTAACATAAAAAAGATATACTCTGGAGGTCATATTTAACAACAGTTACTACATAAAACGTGACGGTGCATGGCATCATGGTTAGTGTATTGGAATGCGATTAAGGAAGTGAAATTTAATGATGTTACGTAGAAATATATTTTCATTAACGTTTATTTGTAACATTGTATAGTTATATTAAAAATGGCTTAATATTCAATTCAATGGATGTACAATATTTTTTTCATCATCGTAGTGTACATATTTCATTAATGTCACAACGACAAGTTTTCGTGTACGTGTAGTTCTGATCTTTTGTGCGTGCGTTTTAGAACATATGTGCATAATATCTGACAGTGTGCATGTATAGGTATATACATATCTGTGTATGTGTCTATTCGCGTATGCATACATACATACACACACATATATATATATATATATATATATATATATATATATATATATATATATATATATATATATATATATATATATATATATATATATATATATATATAATATATATACATATATATACTCTTTTACTCTTTTACTCTTTTACTTGTTTCAGTCTTTTGACTGCGGCCATGCTGGAGCACCGCCTTTAGTCGAAGAAATCGACCCCAGGACTTATTCTTTGGAAGCCTAGTACTTATTCTATCGGTCTCTTTTGCCGAACCACTAAGTTACGGGGACATAAACACACCAGCATCGGTTGTCAAGCGATGTTGGGGGGACAAACACAGACATACAAACACACACACACACATACACATATATATACACATATACGACGGGCTTCTTTCAGTTTCCGTCTACCAAATCCACTCACAAGGCATTGGTCGGCCCGAGGCTATAGTAGAAGGCACTTGCCCAAGATGCCACGCAGTGGGACTGAACCCGGGACCATGTGGTTGGTAAGCAAGCTACTTACCACACAGCCACTCCTACGCCTATATATATATATATATATATATATATATATATATATATATATATATATATATATATATATATATATATATATATATATATATATATATATATATATGTGTGTGTGTGTGTGTGTATGTGTGTGTTTACAAACTTACATACATGCATTACATACATATATACCTACATTGATATCAACAAACGGTGATTCACCCAAAAAATATTATACAGGAAAAGTAATAAGTCAGATTCCGTTGACAGAAAGATAATGAAAATCTTGTAAACACTAAAAGCAATACGAATAAACATAGCTACCACCTTGTTTATGAAATTAACAATATGTATAATCTAACTGAATATAAATGTATATCTAAAAAGCCACAAGTATTTGGAATCAGCAACTGTTTGTAGGCTGCAGAGGCTACCGATATAGCGTAGCGTAGGTACTCTTTTACTCTCTTACCCTTTTATTTGTTTCAGTCATTTGACTGCGGCCGTGCTGGAGCACCGTTTTTCTTCGAGCAAATCAACGCCAGGACTTATTCTTCGGAAGCCTAGTACTTATTCTATCGGTCTCTTTTTTGCCGAACCGCTAGGTTACGGGGACATAAACACACCAGCATCGGTTGTCAAGCGATGCTGGGTGGACATACACAGACTCACAAACACACACTTGCACACACACACACATATATATATATATATATATATATATATATGAAATGTGCATAGGTTTGGCTTATTGTGGTTGTTTCTGTTATTATAATTGTTGTTGCAATAAAGTATCTTCAATGCATTGATTTTGAGCTCTATCTTTTAAGATATATATATATATATATATATATATATATATATATATATATATATATATATATATATATATATATATATATATATACATATATACGACGGGCTTCTTTCAGTTTCTGCGTAACAAATCCACTCACAAGGCATTGGTCGGCCCGAGGCTATAGTAGAATACACATGCCCAAGGTGCCACGCAGTGGGACTGAACCCGGAACCATGTGTTTGGTAAGCAAGCTACTTACCACACAGCCACTCCTGCGCCTACAGTATATTTGTGTATCTATTCTCCTCTATTATTCATCATTTACTGATGCGTAAAGCATGATTTTGTTAATTTAAACCGTGTGACGCTCATCACGAATTGGTCTGCAATGACATGGTAATTTGTCAAAGATTCTGGACTGCAATGGCGCGCCCGCATGATCATCCGCAATGCACAGTTTAATACATCGGACCAAGAATAATGTCTTCGATGTGTCTTATGAACTTTGTCGCTCATACAACTGAAATTGTATATTTTGTGCACCAAACACCCATCATGATTGAGGATAGACGTATTTTGGAAAAGGTGAATTCGTACACATGGAGAGGAAAATAGAAGAGAGAGAGAGAGAGAGAGAGAGAGAGAGAGAGAAAGAGAGAGAGAGAGTGTAAAAAGAGAATGAGAGAGAGACAAACAGACAGACAGGCATAAAGTGGTGAAGGGGAGGAAAACAGTAGATTAGATTCGCATCAATGATTACTTGGAAATATATGCGTGGCATTCAATCAAATAATGATTATATATATATATATATATATATATATATATATATATATATATATATATATATATATATATATATATATATATATATATATATATACGCACACATTCACACAGAAATAGTTTCCATACTGCTTTCGTCTACCAATTTCACTCGTATTGCTGCGTCTGTGGGCTCGAGTCTATAATAGGAGGCAATTACCCGTTGCACCGCGGTTTCAAAGATAGCTTTTTAACCACACACCCATGCATGCTCTCAATGAAGGAGAAGTTTGAATTAATTTTCCTATTAAAATATTCAGAAATCAGCGCACGCATGTGGGTGCAAGAAATTTTGCTTCCCAACCACGTTCTTCGGTATCCAGTCCCACCACAGGGCGCCTTGGACTGGACTTTCTGCTAAAACCCACGAAACGACAAAAGACGGAAGAGGAAAGCTCATCGTACGCACGCACACACACACACACACACACACACACACACACAAACACACAAATATATATATTTAAGAAATTCCAAAGTACGAAACTCTCACACCTGGCGCTCCTTTATTACTTTTGCTAAATATGTATGTTAGCATGTGTATGATTCTGAGTTTGTTTTTCCCAACCACCGCTTCACAATTGAGTTTAGTGTGTTTATGTCCACGTTAACTAGTGGTTCATTTTAAGTGATAGAATAAATATCAGATGATTAAAAAATTATAATTACTGGGTGAAATTCATTCTACTAATATCTCTGAAAGGCTGTGCTCCAGCATTGCCATAGAGTACTGACTGGAACAAGTAAAATATATAAAAAATATAAGCCTTCTTCAATATAGTACCTATTGTGATAGGCCATGGTGTATGACGTCTAGAACTCGATACTTTAGAGAGAACTTCAAAAGATTCTACTGTCTATCGATTATTACTATTCAGCATTGAGTGCTAGAAGTTAAGTTTAGAGCTCGTTACCTTTAACTAATGTCTTAACTGTACATTTTTTTCTACATGACTGTTTCATATGATTGTCTTCTTATGAATGTCTTCTTTAATACTGCATTAACAATTTCAAAATATATTGGTATATGTCCGTGTCTACTTCATTGCACGCAATGTGGAGCAAAATACCATGGAGACACTTGATAAATTGTTCTTCAAGTATTAAAAAAGATGTGAATTTATGAAGATATATTGGTCCTTGAAACGAAATGGTGGTCAATTATAATTTCTGTGAAACAACTGTCCATACATATTGTGCAATAGTGTTTCAATTATTCACTTTGCGTGTGGAGAATATCACAAACTAGGAATCTCCATTTGAGTAGTTCTGAAAATTCCAGTCAGAATAAACCACAGTATATATCGATAGATTTAGTTTGTCTGACTACGTCAATCAAACTATATTGTGAATTCAATTTAAACCTAAAATAATGTCCATATTGCTAAATAGATTTTGCCGTACCGTGTGATTGATGGTTCCATGGACAGCTTATTTGGTATTCCGTTCGTGAGCATAATTCATCTATTAAATTAGAATTCGTGACCCCAATCGGATATAATTATTTGCTCCCTGGTTCTGAAAAAAAATGAATAGAAAAAAAAAACCAAAAAAAGACATAATAATCAACTATCAACTCTATGACTTCTCAATCTGTCACCGAGATTAAAATCTTTAATTACGATATCACGCACATTTCTCTAATGACGAATTCATTTCATAAAATTTAAAGAGAATATTCAAGCTACCTGTTCTACTGTTGCGAACATAAGTGCTAGTCATTACCTGTTCTGCCAAATGAGTTTAGCATATAATGATTTTGATGATAAGCTATTTAACTTTCGCAAAATTGTTGAACATTATCTTCGGCTTAAAATTCGATCGTACAAAAGATAGTGTTTCCACCAGAAATAAATTTACCTGCAAACGAATACAAAAGCACAATTACCTACATAACTTTTGTTCGAATATACGTTATTCCATAGAAGATAACAGACACATTTCTACACTATATTAAAAAATTAAATGGAAAGAATTTTTAATAAGTTCATTTCAATACATTTCAAAATACGTTAGTGGGTCTTCTTACTAAATTAAATTTTTTCTGACATGTCTTCTCCCAAATTATTGTACAATCGTATGTTTCAAATCAAACCACATACACAGATACACAAAAGCACGCGTGCGCATGAACACGCACACCCATACACTCACATACGGCATAAAATTGTTCTATTGAGTTTTACTTTCCTTGATTGTTGACAGTTCTCGTCTCTGAAAGAAAACTGACTGGTTATATATACTGAACACAGATAATTAAGAAATTCATTATTATTGTTCTTTACTTCAGAAATGAAATTCATATAATTGTAATAATGCATGTGAATCCTGCTGGCGTTCTGTTAACAATATTTGTTCAACATAACAAACTTCTATAATACGGAGACTGCATGGATTCTATTTGAAAATTTATTATTAGAAATTAGGAATATTCAGCATCGCTACAGATGTATAATTAAGGTCTTGGAATTTTATTTAATTGCAACTAGTTTTTCTGTTATAGTGCTTTGGGATTTCATTATGTAACTTTAATTTTTAAAATGCTAAACTTGTATAAACATATAATATTGAAATACAACGTATTAATTATCGAAAATACACAAGGATGCTAAAATAAAATACTAGAGAAAATATTGAGTAACCAATATTTGAGACCCAAAATCCACCTTGCAGTAATCTATTCAATGTAACAATTTTCAGGGACCTTCTTGAGCACATGCACGCATATAATTTGTTGTAAAATCAGTAAAATTAATGTAACATTAATCATTTACAAGTGGGTAGATTTTTGCAGTGCGCAGCATTTATGAAACTGTCACTTTAGCATGTTGGTTCATAATTTAACTAATAAAAGTATATGTTCCTTGAAATATAAATCAATCCTTATTTCGAAAAAAAAAAGTGCATATAATTTCATAAGAAAACTTATATATTAAATTCAAATTACGATAAACGTAAAGAAACAAACGAAGTTTGCTTTTAGAAGCGTTGAGATGTCTCAGAAAATTAAAGAAGTGATTTTAAATTCTCAATCGCAGGATAATGCTAATAATATAGCCTGAACAGGATAAACTAACCCTAATTTGCAGAAAAAAGTATAGGCGGTTAGCTAGCTCTTTTCCTACAACTACTAGTAATGCTAAACATCGTCCGCAGATACTGCACGTCATATTCGTCGAACGCAACAAAATCAGAGAACAAAATTATTGGCTTTATTTATGTGATTGGAATCGATATCGGTTTAAATTTGAAAATAATAATTTACGCTGATTATTATTTGAACATTGATATGTACTTTCCTGCATTTTCCTTCAGACAGCTACGAAAGTAATTGAAATTCTGAAAATAAACCTGTCAGGTCAATTATCATTCATACATGTATTCGTAATAACCCAACTGGGGATATTTGTAATGCATTTTATGGTTACTAATAAATTATATTTGAAATGTGCTTCTATGTAAAGTAACTACCATTTGGATATGATACACTATTATTCAAACAGTTACAATTTAATGTTCAAAGAAACGCTGAAACATTACTTATATGAGACGGATACCACTTTTCAATAACTACACATTTTTCAATGAGCTTAGACATCAAGCAGTAGTACATTTGGTACACAGGCACACATGCATACTCTCAAATTTATTCGAATTACGAATATTGATTGAAACATCGTTGTATAAGAATTATCCTTTCAGACACAGGGACACTGAATGTAACTATTTATTTTCTAATTACGCACATTAAGAAATGCATAATGGACAGAACAGAAAACGATAAATCTAATACAAACTACAAAACAAAATGAAATCAGCAATTCATATATATATATATATGCATGTATCTCTTTCTATCTCTCTCTCTCTCTCACTTTATATATATATATATATATATATATATATATATATATATATATATATATATATATATATATATATATATATATATATATGTATGTGTGTGTGTGTGTGTGTGTGTGTGTGTGTATTCTCGCACACACGTATATATATATATATATATATATATATACAGAGAGAGAGAGAGAAAGAGAGAAAGAGAGAGAGAGACATACAAATAAATAGATAGATGGACAGACCGCTTGTTATATATGTAATTTCAGTAAATTTCTCTATTTTTGTGCAGCCGAGGATTGCTCTGCATTTTACATTTGATGTAGTGTTCACATTGCTTAAATGAATGGATATTTTTGGATATCCTTGTTGCATATTTTGATATATATCTATATCTATCTATCTATATGTATATATATATATATATATGTATCTCTTTCTATCTCTCTCTCTCTCTCACTTTATATATATATATATATATATATATATATATATATATATATATATATATATATATATATATATATATATATATATATATATATAGATAGATAGATAGATAGATAGATAGATAGATAGATAGATATTATTATAAAATCTGGTAACTAGTCATATATTAATTAATATCGATTAATTATCAGGAGTCCAGCGCATCTAAAGAATCAAAGAGATTCAGAAACATTATCTGCAATCTCAGGGGATTAAGGTACATTTTTAAAAAATAACGTCGACCACTAACGTGGACAATTAATGCGCTAGAAATAGATCACATCTTGTGTCTATTGAGACCTAAAATGTTCTCAACATGAAATATAGCAGCATACCAAAAACGTGAGCGGGCAAGACATTTAAAACCACCTAAAAAATCATAATAATATTTAACCCATTGCCCATGTTCTCATACTGTATATATAAGACGCAGTAAATATTTTCTGCGGATATATTCCTGTAATTAGCGCGCCAAAACGAAGACTTCTGAATTTTACCATTAAGCTGTAATTAGCAGAACCATATGCACGCACACCCATGGCGGTGGACAACTTTGTATATGATTCTGATGATTACGGTTAAATTACAAATCAGGCTGATGAGGAATAGACAACTGGTAAGAATTTGTTAAATCCGAAACTAGTTCCTGTTTAATAATGCTTTTTTATGTGGTTTTAAATGTCTTGCACGCTCACGTTTTTGGTATGCTGCTATATTTCATGTTGAGAACATTTTAGGTCTTAATAGACACAAGATGTGATCTATTTCTAGCGCATTAATTGTCCACGTTAATGGTCGACGTTATATAGATAGATAGATAAATAGATAGATAGATAGATAAATAGATATATTTTTATTATAGCCACAGAGGGCTAAATACAGAAAACGGAGAAATTACAATGTAGATCTTTTCTTTTCTTTTCTTTTGAGAAAGAGGGGATAATTTCGATCAAAAGGGATCGCGGAAAAAAAGGGTGGGGATTTCGATCAAAAGGGATCGCGGGAAGAAAAAGGGTGGGGCGATCAATAGGGATCGTGTATCACAGTCAATGTAAAAATAAACGGGGAACAGATTAGGTTTATCCGTGGAGAGAAAAGCCTACGGAAAAGACCACGGTCACCTCAGGCTTCTTTGTTTAAAGGTACATGAAAGTAAGTACCTTCTCTCTTCTTGTCACTTTTTGTTACAAGTCTATGCATAAAATGGTGTCGTCTTTCATTCTTACCATTCTTGCCACATTTACCCATTTTTTATTGAAACTGTCATTCGACAACACTTTCCTCTCTATCCTCATCCTCCTTTTCAAGTGGTACTTGAAAAAGTTGACGAGGGACTGGCCATAGAGGAACGTGTTTGTTTGTAGACCTTTCAAACGCGTCCACCACACGCATTCTTTTGCCATAGCTATCAGTGTTACAAAAACCGTTTTTCCTTTCCGTTTAAAGGAAGGTGGCCGAACAATATTCACGATAGACTCGGCTGATAAGTGGGCTCGTCCCACACGCGACAACAGCCGTTCGACGAAGGTCCACAACTCTGAAATATCTGGACGCTGCACCATTGCGTGCAGAACGGTTTCGTCGCTCTGACCGCATCTTGGGCAGGTCAGTCCGGTGGTTTTCGAACCGTGTCTGTAGATCTACTCTCGAACTGGTAGTGCGTTCCGATAGCATTGCCAAGCCAGGGATCTCTGGAAATCATCCATAGGCCCCGGCCCGAACGTCGTCTTGAAAAGGCGGGTTAGGAATTTCTCAGCGACACCCAGGTTTGCCCCGAGAGTGTCGTCATACCTCCCCTCCACTAGTCCTCTATAGAACGCATTGGTCGTTTGGAAGTTGCACAAGTTTGATCCCGGACGGCAGAGCTGTTGTAGAGCTTGGCGACACTCGCAGTGCCAATCGCCTAGTTTCGGTCTCTTCCTGATCCATGTTTGCAGTTCGGTGAGTGAGACGACCTGCGGGAAGGCGTGCCTCACAAACGGCGCCCACACCTGTTCACCGTCGTCAATTAAGTTCCAGAGATGCTGCAATCTCAGCGCATGTCTGCGCATCATTAACGACGGCATCCGCAGTACTCCACGTAACGGTTGTTGACAGCAAATGGATCGCCTTACCATCGGAACGCCACTCTTCCACAGAAAGCGGAAAAGTATGCGTTCTAGTTTCGTGATGGTGGCATCGGGACAAGGCACGACGGTCAGGCGGTAATCGATGACTGGTGCGATATACACATTAGCCACCTCCGCCTGGCCCTTTAGAGATAACTTTCTCTCGGCCCATGTTTGGCTGAGTTTGATCACTCTACTGGTGATCTCGTCCCAGTTCTTATCCATTTGGAGGTCCGGACTGAACCAGACCCCAAGCAGTTTAACCGGTCCGTCCGTCCAGCGTCCCACTACGGAGTCGCTGGTGGACGGTATGGGCTTGCTTCTCCAGGTGCCGAGTAACAAACCCACTGACATTTCCGGGTTAATTTTTGCTCCTGTCACCGTTTCGTATTCTTTAAGTGTCTCGCCTAGCATCTCGACGTGCTTTTCGCTCGACACTAGATAGATAGATAGATAGATATATAGATAGATAGATAGATAGATAGATAGATAGAAAGATATATAGATAGAAAGATAGATAGATAGATAGATAGATAGATAGATAGATAGATAGATAGATAGATAGATAGATACCGAAAAGTTAAAGGCTACTGCATCTAAGCTAGAATTAGAACGTATGGACTGGAATCGATTTGCACTCAACATGTATAACCAGGATTAATTGTTATTTCCAAACTTTGAAATTAAAATGATATCATTTAAGATGTGCTATAAATGCGTTATTAATAAAATCCAGTCGCCGTAAAATCTGATCAATATCGTTTTCTTCCGGTTATTATTCCCTGGAGAAATTAATTAGTTATATCTCAACTCTGTGAAGAATCGATGATGTTTTACTACGTTCCAAATGTTAATGAAATTCGGACCAAACAATGATTTCTTTATCAGTTAAAGACATTGAGACGTCTCCATATTTGGAAAGACCTATCATTGCGAAGCAAATAAACACATAAATATAATTTATCTTATCGCTTAGCAAGGTTTTAATATTGGTATTATCGCCTTTAATAGATAGAGTTACAAATACTAAATTTGCGTAATGTATCTACAATTAGGTCGTAACAGATATTAATACATTAGAAGTCCTTATAAAGAAACTTTACGTAACACGCCAATTATTTGATTCACTCGCTTCTAGAATGAAATTAAGATAGTTCAATTTGATTTGTAATGAGTACTGTAAGCTATCTTTAAACGCTAAATTACGACGATGAAGGTTCTAGTTGATCGGATCAACGGAACAGCCTGCTCGTGAAATTAACGTGCAAGTGAATGAGCACTCCAGAGAAACGTGTATTCTTAACGTAGTTCTCGGGGAGATTCAGCGTGAAACACAATGTGACTAAAAACAGGATGAAAGTGGCAGAAGCAGGAAGAAAGTGTGAGCGAGAGAGAGTTGTGAAATAGTAGAGCAGGGATAGCAACCTCGCAATGCCAGAACATCATGGGGCTTTGAGGCGTTTTCGCTCAATAAGCACTCACAACACCCGGTCTGGGAATCGAAACCACGATCCTACGACAGTGAGGCCACTGCCCTAACCACTGGGCCATTACGCCTCCACTGTTTCTACTACACAAAATGCATAGCAAAATTTCTGATGCGCTAGTATATATGAGGTCAAATTTTTATGGAATAACAAACATTCAACGTTTTTAAGTTACGAAAGTGCGCAAAGCTCCTAGTAAAACCTGATTTCATTTTTCTTTAACATTCCTTTTGTGGAAACCCTCAAAGTAAATATTTCTACAATGAAACATTCTTTCACATGGAAAATCTTTTGTAAAAACGTAATATTTCATTTATCTCAAATTTCATTTAAGAATGTATATATATATATATATATATATATATATATATATATATATATATATATATATATATATATATATATATATATATATTTCGTTTATACAAAAATATTAATATATAATATAATATACAATATATAATATAAAATAAAATAAAAATTGATGGCACCATGTAATAAAGTATTGAATGTAGATGAAATATTGAGTGTTCAATATAAAGGATCAAATATATTTATATATTCATATATTTATATATTTGATCCTTTATATTGAACACTCAATATTTCATCTACATTTAATACTTTATTTCATGGTGCCATCCATGTTGATTTTATTTTATAGTATATATTGTATATTATATTATATATTGTATATTATATTATATATTGTATATTATGTTATATATTCTATATTCAATATTCTATATCCCACATTGGTTCTGCAGGAATATAAATAAAACATAAAAAACAGACAGTGTTGGAACTCTTTTAAACAAAATAACATACATATATGAAATGTCATAAATGAAATGAGCTCAAATTCGGCAACTGGGCCCGATGGTTTCCCAGCTGTCCTCTTAAAATCGTGTAAACAAGAACTAGCAGGACCAATCCGGATACTCTTCCAGAGTTTCCTTGCAAATGATAAACTTCCCAAAAAGCTGAAAGAAGGCACTATATGTCCTATCCATAAAGGTGGTAGCAGAGCAGAGGCTGGGAACTACAGGCCCATCTCTCTGACTTCACATATTACCAAAGTCATGGAACAAATTGTCAGAAGGAGATTGATTGCGTTCCTAGAAGAAAATGACTTGCTGAATGAGACCCAGCATGGTTTCCGTCCAGGTAGAAGCTGCCTCACGCAGCTCTTGCAGCATTATGACTGGGTCCTGAAGCAACTACTTGACCATTCAAATGTTGATGTGATATATCTCGACTTTGCAAAAGCCTTTGAGAAATGTGATCATGGCTTGATATGTCACAAGCTGCGAAACCTTGGCATAGCTGGTAAATTAGGAGAGTGGCTGCATGACTTCCTGAATGGTAGAAGTCAGACAGTTGCAGCCAATGGAGAACTATCTAGGGAAACACAAATATGGAGCGGTGTTCCACAAGGAACTGTTCTGGGGCCACTACTGTTCATAGTGGCCCTTCTGGACATGCCCACGGTCACTCGGAGAGCCACTGTCATTAGCTATGCTCATGACACAAATATATCTCAGGCAATAAAGAATCCTGATGATATTGTAAGCCTGCAGAAGGACCTAAATGCAATATAAGAGTGGACAGAGCAAAATAATATGCAGTTCAATGCAACAAATTTCAAGCATTGCGCTACAAGACCACAAGTACCTCCCAACTGGCATACGCAGGACCTGGAGGTACTGCAATCCAAGAACCACAAACAGTAAGAGATCTGGGCATCAACATGTGTAGTGATGCATAATTTCACATGCACATTATCAAGTTGACAGCAACGTGCAGATAACTGGCAGGGTGGATACTGAAGACATTCCGTACAAGGGATCAAAAAGTCATGTTGACTCTATGGAAGACATTTATTCTGAGCCGCATAGACTATTGCTCTCAGTTGTGGTCACCACACAGTGTTAAACGGACAGCAGAACTCGAGGCAATTCAGCGGCACTATACAAAAAAGGTCGCCAGAGTCCAACAGATGAACTACAGGGAGCGACTGAAGGCACTAGGTCTCTACTCCCTGGTGCCCAGGCGGGAGAGATATGTAATAATATACATATGGAAAATACTGGAAGGACTGGTGCCAAACATTGGCATCAAGTACTACAGGAATGCCCGCACGGGTCGCCACTGCACGGTGCCAAAGTTACCGTCCACTGCATCTCATATAAGAACGAGATACTGCAGCAGCTTCGGTTTTAGAGGACCTCAGCTATTCAATGCACTGCCAAAACATTTGAGAGACATGCAAGACATAGATGCGGAGGTCTTCAAGACAAAACTTGACGCCTTCCTCTCCACGATACCAAACGAACCAATGGCTCGTAATGAGACGCAGTTTAGGGCAGCTATCTCAAATTCTCTTATACACCAGATGTGCCATCAAAACACTTGATTGGACCACGTCAGGTGGGGGAGAAGACCCATGCAAGGAACGTGATAATCACAGTGGTGCACCAGCATGACCGCAGCCACTTCGCTGGAACACATAAATAAATAAATAAGTAAATATATATATGTATATATATATATATACATATATATATATATATATATATATATGTATATATATATATATATATATATATATATATATATATATATATATATATATATATATATATATATATATATATATATATATATATATATATATATATATATATATATATATATATATATATATATATATATATATATATATATATATATATACATGTATATGTATATGTATATAATATATAATATATAATATTTATATATAATATATATTTATATATATATTTATATATATAATATATATATACATAATATATATTTATATATTTATTTATTTATCTATTTATGTGTTTCAGCCAAGTGGCTGCGGTTATGCTGGTGCACCACCGTGATTTTCACGTTCCTTGCATGGCTCTTCTCCCCCACCTGACATGGTCCAATTAAGAGTTTTGATGGCACATCTGGTGTATAAGAGAATTTGACATAGCTGCCCTAAACTGCGTCTCATTACGAGCCATTGGTTCGTCTGGTATCGTGGAGAGGAAAGCGTCATGTATTGTCTTCAAGACGTCCGCATCCATGTCTTGCATGTCTCTCAAATGTTTTGGCAGGGCATTGAAGAGCTGAGGTCCTCTGAAACCGAGGCTGCTGCAGTATCTCGTTCTTATGTGAGATGCAGTGGACAGTACCTTTGGCACCATGCAGTGGCGACCCGTGCGGGCATTCCTGTAGTACTTGATACCGAAAATTTGGCACCAGTCCTTCCAATATTTTCCATATGTATATTATTACACATCTCCTCCGCCTGCGCTCCAGGGAGTAGAGACCTAGTGCCTTCAGTCGCTCCCTGTAGTTCATCTGTTGGACTCTTGCGATCTTTTTTGTATAGTGCCGCTGAATTGCCTCGAGTTCTGCTGTCCGCTTAACACTGTGTGGTGACCACAACTGAGAGCAATAGTCTATGCGGCTCAGAACAAATGTCTTCCAGAGAGTCAACATGACTTTTTGATCCCTTGTACGGAATGTCCTCAGTATCCACCCTGCCAGTTGTCTGCACCTTGCTGTCAACTTGACAATGTGCATGTGAAATGATGCATCAGTACACGTGTTGATGCCCAGATCTCTTACTGTCTGTGGTTCTGGGATTGCAGTACCTCCAGGCCCAGTGTATGCCAGTTGGGAGGTACTTGTGGTCTTGTAGCGCAGTACTTGAAATTTTTTTGCATTGAACTGTATATTATTTTGCTCTGCCCACTCATATATTGCATTTAGGTCATTCTGCAGGCTTACAATATCATCAGGATTCTTTATTGCCTGAGATATCTTTGTGTCATCAGCATAGCTAGTGACAGTGGCTCTCCGAGTGACCGTGGGCATGTCCAGAAGGGCCACTATGAACAGTAGTGGCCCAAGAACAGTTCCTTGTGGAACACCGCTCAATATTTGTGTTTTCCTAGATAGTTCTCCATTGGCTGCAACTGTCTGACTTCTACCATTCAGGAAGTCATGCAGCCACTCTCCTAATTTACCAGCTATGCCAAGGTCTCGCAGCTTGTGACATATCAAGCCATGATCAACTTTGTCAAAGGCTTTTGCAAAGTCAAGATATATCACATCAACATTTGAATGGTCAAGTAGCTGCTTCTGGTCCCAGTCATAATGCTGCAAGAGCTGCGTGAGGCAGCTTCTACCTGGACGGAAACAATGCTGGGTCTCATTCAGCAAGTCATTTTCTTCTAGGAACGCAATCAATCTTTTTCTGACAATTCGTTCCATGACTTTGCTAATATGTGAAGTCAGAGAGATGGGCCTGTAGTTCCCAGCCTCTGCTCTGCTACCACCTTTATGGATAGGACATATGGTGCCTTCCTTCAGCTTTTTGGGAAGTTTACCATTTGCAAGGAAACTCTGGGAGAGTATCCGGAGTTGTCCTGCTAATTCTTGTTTACACGACTTTAAGAGGACAGCTGGGAAACTATCGGTGCCAGTTGCCGAATTTGAGCTCATTTCATTTATGGCAGTTATCACAACTTCTTCTTCAATGTCGATGTAGGTAATGGATGCAGTCTTTTTCTGCTGAGTGCTATTGTCAAAGAAATCAGCTGGGTTCTTTATCTGCATGTGACTCAGAGGAGAGGTGAAGACACTCTTGAATTGTATACTGAGCACTTCACTTATCCACGTGGGATCTGCAGTCAGTGAGCCATTAGGCACGAATAGGGGTCCTATCTTATAATGCACCATAGCAGTCTCTTTTGCAAATCTATAGAAAGCCTTAAGGTTTGTTTTTTATGCTTTCTACTGCTCTCTTTTCCTTCTCTGCTCTCTCCTTTTCATGGGAGAGTTAAATTTTTTTTTCTATTTCTAACAGTGTTAGTTTTAATTTAGCCCTTTTCCTATCCTCCAGTTCTCTATTTAACTGGTTTGAGACCTTTGTTCTGTGTCTCATAAGGATTTTCCTGTCTCTAGGAATTCTATTGGCATGTTTGCTGGTGTTTCTATATGGCACGTATTTGGTCCATATGTCTTGTATGGTTGACATAAAACGACTTAGTTTGAGGTCATTGTCTTGTATAGAAAGGCTGTCATGCCAGTTTTGATTTCGAATCTCTCTGCGAATTGACTTCCAGTCCGTCCCGTGGAAATTCAGGTTGGATATTGCTTGAGTCCTCCTGGTGGGATGGGTGTCAGTGGGTTGTCTAGGACCATACATAGTTAATTCTATAATGTTATGATCTGAGAGAGATGTGGTTGTTATTTTCACATTATGGATTAGGCTCACATTGTTTGTGAAGCAGAGATCCAGAATATTGCTTCCCCTGGTTGGTTGGAGTATAACTTGTTCCATGAACAACATGTTGGATAGTTCTAGCAATGATTTTGCCTGGCTTTGTTCATGCAGTGACATCCCAGAGAGGATGTGACCTTCAGGCCATTTAACATTTGGGAGGTTAAAGTCGCCTAGGAAAAGTATATTGATGTGTTGGTCCAGATATGTCAGGACCTCTTCTATGCGTCTGAGGCTGTCCTCAAATTTACCTTCCTGCTTTGCGGTATTTGGTGGACGGTATGTTGAGCATACAACTACTTCAATTTGTTTTATGTGTACTATTAAAGTATCACATACAGAGTTTGAGTGTGATAGTAGTAGTAGGGGTGTGACATCTTCTCGGATGTACATTGCAACTCCCCCATGACTTCTATCCCTTCTGTCTGTTCGGAGTATGGCATACTCTGGTATATTTATCTCTGCATCTGCTATATTAGGTGTTAGATGCATTTCGGAGAGCACCATGCATATTGCTTGATTGCATATTACTAGGTCTTTCAAGTATAGGAACTTGTCTTTGCCGCCTGTTCGTAATAGGCCTCGGATATTCAGTAGGGATATGGGTGTGATATCTGTGCAGGGGTTCCTGGTGTTAGCGGCGGCCATCTCTGATACATCATCTGTGGTGGTCTTGGACAATGGTTCGTGTGGCGTTGACTCTGTACCCTCTGCATCCACGTTAACCGTTGTACCATTTTCTGGGCCACGCTTAAAAAAGCTTGCTGCTCAGCTACTGCAGTTCGTACAGCCTCTGCATATAGCCTTTTTTGGGGAGCAGAAGGAATATACGGACTTCTCTCTTGGTGAGTCCTGTTGGTATTCGGTGGATTATGTGTACGTAGATTTAAGCTTTCTGGTCTCCCTTAAAGCCTGTTTGTGTTTACCGTCTTATTGTCTGTTCTCCTGTCTTTGTCGTTTGTGGTGCATCGTTGGCTGTATTCACCATGGTCATTGCATCCCTCATCAGTGGCTACAGCACTGGTGGTATCTGCCTTGTCTTGGTGATCCGTTTGGTCCTCCTGAGCCTGAGCACAGTGTGCAGGGTCTTCACCGTCCTTTTTTGTGTCCGTGTCTCTCAGAATGCCTTCTAGGAGGTCATGGTGCGGTTTCACGAGCTCGTAGGAGCGAATGAGCTCTAGATTCTTTCGATCAATTTGAGCCATTGACCTGTGGAACTTGTACCTATCCAGGCTTTCGGCTATTAGATCATTTGCTGGTGATCGTTTTGGCCAGGTTCCATGCGTGTACCATATATATATGTATATATATATATATACATATGTATATATATATATATATATATATATATATATATATATATATATATATATATATATATATATATATATATATATATATATATATATATATATATATATATGCGTGTGTATATATATGTATATATGTATATATATATATATATATATATATATATATATATATATATATATATATATATATATATATATATATATATATATATATGTATATATATATATATACATGTATATATATATATATATATATACATGTATATATATATATATACACATATATGTATACCCATATATACATGTATATATATATATATATATATATATATATATATATATATATATATATACATATATGTGTCCAGTTCCGTCCTAGAGTACTTGGATACCTTAAAGTATAGAAATCATATTTGGTGAAGACTTTATACTTGATCATTCGTTTCGAAATGAGCATTTCGATATTGATCACTCAAATATATGTTCTAAAATTGCACTTGATATGTATATTCTATAAAATACAGTTATCATTTATTGGGAAAATATTTTTTTTTATTATATTTGTAAACACCTTTTTATACATCTTCTCTGTTCTATTCACTCTACGATTCTATGTTGATTTATTTATCTATAATATATATATTTTCTGCATAATATTAGCAATCATGAAAAGCGGTATTAAAATATTAACTTTAAAAAAATATCTTTATGGACACAAAACAGGAGGTAATTTTATTAATATAATATTTATAGAGATATAACAATTCGAATGACATATTTCGAATTTGATTCGCACCAATTCTATGAAAAAATCAGTGAAAATGTGTTGCTAGTCGGCAGTTAACATTATCAAAACTAATTTACCGCAATAAGTTTGATTTATGTGGTGCATACATGCATTGATAGGTATATACAAAATAACATCAATACTTCCTGAAACACGTTTTTACGATTTCCTTTAAGTTTAGAAGTCATTTCCCCAGATACGGTCACATTATAGCGTTTAGGTCTTACGTCAAAATGAATGAACAGAATGGTATAACCATTTAATTACATGAGGCGATTTACATAAATGGTTATTGCTGTTATGAATCGTTTAATTTGTGGTGATTTTTTTTCTATATTTGTAAAAGCAACGTCATATTCCTTACACACACATAATATGAGTGGAAATCTAATTATCATTCTACTACAATTTACTCACACGTAGCATCTTTCAGAGCTTCTCGCTAATTTAGTTCTTATTCAAACTGAAAACTGTTAATATTTTTGAAGATGACAGGCCCCAAGGTACATTTTAGAATACGAAATTGAGTCCAGTAGTAAAAGTTTTCCGTCAAAATGTATAGCAACGTTATAGGAGAGTAAGTAACGCAACCAATCAAGTTTGAATCAAAATAACTTTTTTAATTTTAAAGCAAAATATATTTATCTCAGCTTCAACGTTATAAGAAAGCACTAAGAATTACATAATTTTGGTCCCAAGTATATATATATATATATATATATATGCACACACACACACACACACACACACACACACACACACACATATATATATATATATATATATATATATATATATATATATATATATATATATATATTACATGACAACAAACCTCTCTCTCTCACTCTCTCTCTGTCTCTCTCTGCCACACACACACACACACTTCCATTTCATCTGATGTGTGATACTCTGTGAGTGTGCGTGCGCGTGCGTGCGTGAGGGGTTCCACAATCGCAATTTATTTCAATTACTCTTGTGAGGATATTCACGTAAATCATTTTTTCATTTAATCCCCATTTTAATTTTCGTAAAAGTTTCCAAGTACCAATGAGGCTTTTTGGCACATCTTCAATTTTCCCCATTCATGAGAGGCGCCCAGCCATCATTCATCTGAGAGTCCATCTACAGAATGTCCTCTCAAATTTCTATATAGCATATTTTGCCTTTTTTTCTTCAGGTATATAAGCAACAATTTCATTCCCGAGCAACGCCGGGTGCCTCTGCTAGTACTACATACACACCGCTCTCTCACTCTGTCTCACACACATACACACGCGCACATACATCCAAAAATTAAGGATGCATATGACAACACACCCCTTGACTCACTCACACTCTGTCACTTACAAACACACACATGCATAAATATATACAAACATATTTACAAAGACACACGTGTGCATGCGTGTGTGTGGTGTGTGTGTGTGTGTGAGAGAGAGAGAGAGGGAGACAAACAGACAGACAGAGACAGAGACAGAGACAGAGACAGAGAGAGACAGAGCCAGTGAAGGGGTGTGTCGACAATTATACGTACATACATAAATAGTCATACATTTCTTGTACGTATGTGTGAGAGAGAGAGAGAGAGTCACTGAAACATCTGTCTGTCTGTCTGTCTGTCTCTCTCTCTCTCTCTCTCTCACACACACACATGCAGATATACACACAGAAAATATGTATGCATAAAATTTATGTATGTACGTAGACATCACAACACACCCCTTCACTCACACACATACAGAAATGCACATGTGCCAAAAAAAATAATAATAGGAAATTTATTTACGGAAATTAATGAAGTGTGCGAGTTCAGAGCGAAATCAAACCTGGAGTGTGTAAATGAGAGAGAGAGAGAGAGAGAGAGAGAGAGAGAGAGAGAGAGAGAGAGAGAGAGAGAGAGAGAGAGAGAGAGAGAGAGAGAAAGAGAATATATGAGATGAACATGGAACGCTCAAAAATCGTATAAATGAAAGCACGTTAAAAACTATATTGTACGGAATATTGAAATTTATGAACTTCGTAAATATGTGTTTCAGTAATTGATCGTAGTTGTTTACAGAAAGCGATCATTATAAGTAGAGAGTGAGAGACGTCGCCGTTTTTTCACGTCCGCACCGGAAGTTGACATTGAGAAACCTTTTTAAAGAAGTGAATCTTAAATATAAAGCAATATCATTTATTTTTAATTAGAGATAGAAAAAATCAAATGAAGAGCCTAAGATTTATCCGAGGTCAAATTATTTATGTATCACAAGTATGGAAGTAAATAGTGAAACCGTTTTCACGTGAAAAGCGATTACACACACACCTCTGTTTTATATATAATATATATATATATATATATATATATATATATATATATATATATATATATATATATATATATACATACGAGAATCAACATTTTATAGCTAACGAAAGACAACGGCCGAACCGTTTTAGATTTTGCATCTTAGTTACCATAGCGTTGCTAATTAATAATGAAAAGTTTTAAAATTTCTATTATATTTCTAACTCATTCATATTATGCGTCTGCAAATCTCTACCACTTAGCACACATTATTATTACATTAGTATAATGTTTCGTTAAAATCAATATACGCATTAATGATACGGTTGATGAAACTGCTCTATGTTTTTGAGGTTCCTGTATGCTGTAAGTATAAATTATATTTACATTGTATATGATTTTTCTTCATTTTCTTCAACTGACTAACTTCTGATTCATAAATATTTCCATGAAATACGACGACCAAATTGTGCATGTGCACTGGCCAATGAATTTCTCCCTGTTGTTTCATTTTTTTTATTAGAAGCAAGTCCGTGTCTCTAATTTTCCTCAATTTCTATTATAAACAATTATTTACGAAATATTATGCAGATCACATACACGTATCAATTTTGATATGGTCATTTTGTATGTAACAGTAGCAGCAATTTTGAATAAACGTTGTGTTTATATAATTACATTTTAAAAACGCCTTCATTAAAAAGAAAATATCTTTCTCCACTCATATTGCCGATCATGAAATGAACATTTTATTTATGTAAATTAATATATTATCAGAGACGATATCAATGAAAATAACGTGTGGTCTCAGGCATTTGCTTGATTAGATTCCATGCAATTATTCTTGGAGGAAATTAACTGTAGAATACTAAAGCAAATAACCAAAGATATGACTAAAACTTATTCCTTGTTTGAAATGAATATTTATTACCGGACGTTATTATGCTAACATGAAAAGATCCAACAATTTCTACAAGAGAAACTATTTCTCTCCTCTACTCAGACTTTTCATATTTTATTACTCATTTATTCTATGAATAATTTAAATTTGTTGATGGGAAAGAAATTTTATGAAATTTGTGAAAGCAAATTTGTATAGCTGGTGTTTTTGTTTAACTTCCACAAAGGCGTCATAATTTGCATATAATCATCGGCCAGCATGAAGTATGTCATAATGTTAAGTAAATTGAAGCAAATGTCTGTATGTGGACATGACATTATTATATGACTTATTCAAATATATTCAACCTAATAAATTTAAACGTTGCCTGCATTTATCACCTAAGTGGCAATAAAAACATAATGCTATTGCATACGCAAAGTTCACTCTCTCTATAAAGAGTTCATATCTAAAATTACATTAATATGAAGTTATGGAGCAGTGACTATTGTTTATAGGTGAATAAATATTGCTGCTATAAAGTAAGACAGTAAAGTGAAGCATATATGGATTTCTGATGTACCGTTGAGATTATAAGGTAATAAGAAATGGCTGGAAGAATTTTTGGACCTCTTCTATTCATCTTTACAGGTTGCATAAAGGAAACGAAGTACTTACACTAACGAGTACATATGGAAACAGTGTCTCCCTGCTTGTAGCATCCCGTGTAGTAAATTTATAAATTTTAATAATGCAGTCTAACCATTGCCGGTCCATATACTTTCCGCGCAAATCGTATTCCGACATGTAATTTGATATTGTTTATATTCACTGCATACACGTTCCACAGATAACGCATGGTATATTTCACAGCAGGCACCTTACATGGAATTCTGCATCAAGTTTTCTCTCAGTGCCTTCAATCTGCACAACAGTACGTTACGCTTTACCATAATATATATGTATATATTAATATGAACTATGAAGAAGATTACTATGACGATATGCAGATTAGGGTACTCACAAGGGCTTTAAACATCTCAAGGAATTTGACCACTGACAAAAGAAGAGATTTAGAAACACATCGCACTCATCTCCATTAATGTACCTTTACACAGGATAGAATTGCAGAAGACTCCAATTATGCTGAATAACAGACGTTATACTTCATATATATTTTTATGGGATGCCTTATAGTTTAGAATTACCACACTATGGCGGAGGACAAAGAACATACAATTACTTCGATGAATATGATAGAGGCATGAAGCATTAAATTAAGGCTCTATAACAGGCAATGGGAGACAGCAATACCAAAGGTGGCTATGTGAAATATTTAAGTTGGTGCATAATTATGGCAGATTTATTTGAACAAATTTTATTCAACAAAGAACATAAATATTTAACAAAAAAATGTAAACGACTCTGACCGTCTGTCAAGCAAATGGGAAGCAGTGATTGAAGGCTATAGTAAATATGCTGCGGAATAATAATTTTAAAGATGTTTTTGTTACACGTTGTTATTGTTCGAAAAATTTGTTCGAAAAAAGCCGCAATAATTATGCACCAACCTAATACAAACTAATCGGTACATTGTTATTGTTTATCAAATATATTACACATAATGTTTAATTACAATTTTAGGAAAAATATTTTTGTGTCGAATTTGTGCTTCAGCTACTCAAGGAGTGAACTTTCTCTTTGCTGTTTTACGTAAATTGCTTGCAACACGACAGTCTCGTTACAGAGAACAGCAGTAACCAACCATCATATCTACGCTCCATTTGCATTGATACCTAGTCTCCATTGCTTCGATAACTTGATAGAATCTTTCTCCTTCCTCATTAGTTGTGGCATTATGATTTGCAGGGGAGTAGTTCTGATGAATATACAGGAAATGCACTTTATTACTCATGTTGTACCCCATCGAACGAAAGATAAGTCAAAACTTGAACCTTTCTGTTATATGGGATGCTCAGGTTTTCTCTTTATCAGAAAAGATTCATGCAGAAGGTAGCTAAGATTTCTTCACAAATTCTGGGATTTGGATTTTGTTTCACTGCCTCGGTAAAGTGTAACTTCCGAAGAGATAGCAGAAGACTTCGTGACTGTATTTTGCATTTTCTTTTCCCACAACTGGCCATAATTCTGAAATACAAAGCACATATTCAAGCCAGTTGTTACCTGGAAAATGGGACAAAGCATGTTCATAACTGCCATCAGTTATAAAGTAAGCAAATACAGATACATGGAGGCAAAATTCTATAAAATGTAGAAATGCCCTGAAATTCATTCTACAGTTCTTTGATTATGTTTCACAAAATGTGACCTTGATCTATATTATCTCATGACTAATATATTAAGGATGAAGTCAATAGTAATGTGTACAGGTACAACAAAAAATACGTCACCTGATTTCCAGTGATAGTCACACAAGATCAAATAGAGCTTCATCGCATCTGCCGACAGATTCCACAAATATGACAGCTGTACTTGGTCAAGAACCACAGAAATATGTTTATTAATTTCTTATTGCATAAAAAAATATTTCTGTGATTACTAGACATAATTCTTTTACTCTGATTCTGGATTAGTTCTTCTATTCCTTAACAAAAAAAAGACACATTATTTCTTTTTTTATTATTTAGCCACATACACTCTTCATTCTTTCACAGACGAGAAAATGAAATATTTCGATGACGTTGCTGCCATTTGTGGACTAAGAAACATCATTCTCATCGTCTTTATATTCAGCATCATGGTCTTATACATTATAATCACACATAATTGTCTTCATCATCAATATCGTATTCTGTATTATATGAAACAATCTCTATTTTGTTCTAGAAAGATCAATTTTCT
>NC_142932.1:37839759-37889759 GCF_046866305.1 Octopus bimaculoides
TACTGCCCTAAATTTTAAGAGTTTGGTTATCTTACGGATATATGGACTACGGAAGATATGTATGTGTGTGTGCATGTGCATGCACGTTTTTGTGTGTTTACATCCACATGGTTTTCATCGGTCCGATATACGAGAACTGACTTTTAATAATATGATATAAAAATAATGGTAACTTGTCACAGAAAACATCAATTCCTTTATATAATAATTTATTTCATGTCACCTATGTACGTTTCAAATTTGTTTTTTCTTTCATTCATAGTTTACAAGGAACATTGCATTATGAATTTCAAATGTAAAGATCTCTTCAAGGCAAAAAAACTGACATACATTCATTCAAATACTAATGGGTTAAGGGCTCCTTATAGAAGGAATATGAGCATATGTAAGCGTGTGTGCGTGTGTATATGTTTGTGCGTGTGCGTATGAGTGAACATGTGTGTTTTTCGATTCCTTTCTAAATATAGCAGGAGGCTTAACCTCGACATCTATGGAGAATAACCAGTTGCAACTGACTATTATTGTCCAGTATGATGGCAGTTAAACCTGTAGCTACTTTCACAAAGTAACCTAAAGATACACATCCTGACATAACACACACACACGCACACACACACACACACACACACACGCATACACATGCTGCTCTCCAGTATGTAAGGAACTCCCCATCCAATAGGATGTAAATCAATATGTGTCAATTTTTGCCCTGAAGAGATTTTCACCTTTTAATTTCCTAATGTGATTTTAATAAGGTAAGAAATTGAAGCGTACGGAGGTGACAGGAAATTGTCTATTATATAAACAAATCGATTCTTTTCTGTCCACGTTCTCCATTTTCTGTATATATAATTGTATGTATGTATGTGAGCGTGTGTGTGTGTGTGTGTGTGTATGTGCGTAGAAATATAAGATATACCTATGTATGTATGTATGTATGTATATATATATATATATATATATATATATATATATATATATATATATATATATATATATATATATATATATATATATATATATATATATATATGTATATATACGATACAGATATAAACTAGAGAGATTAAATAGATAATTAGATACATTGCTAGCTAGATATCAAGATAGATAGAGAGATAGATAGATAGATAGAAATATAGATAAATAGAACGAATATATTTTACATGCAACATATTTCCGTCATATTTTGCAATGCAGTTAATTAGAAGCAGAAACAGTTTAGTTTCTTTGTATCAAACGAAACAACTTTGAAAAAACATCAACATGAATCTACCAACAAAACGTCTCTCTTTTCAATATGTAGTTCACTCGTTACTGTTTTTTTTAGTTTTTATTTTTACATATTTTACTCTCTTCATATTTTGTTGCACTTTTCAAAATAATATGGTGGAAGAACATTTCGTAAAAAAAAATATTTTAAAAATATTGAGTGATCTTTAGATGAAAAAAAAGATGTTTCAATTTTCTATACATTTGTTTTGATATTGGTCTTACTACAGAACATTGGTTGTAAACATTAAACATATTCCGATAGGAATTGTGGGAAACCGATATTAGATACAAGACCAAAAACGTTATAAAAATCTGAATAAAATATAAATATATTACAATGATATATAGAAATATTTGTTTGTGCGCTTGATATAACCTCGCCTAATTAGTATGTGAAAATAATTTTTTTTTTTACTTATCATAGAAATCATAATAAGAGGCAATATCATTTTTGTTTTTCTTAATAAATTAACATTGAGAAAATATATGCAGATTTAGTAAACAAATTTATGGCTATAAAGTATAAGAAGGCAAATAAAAAACACCCATACAAACACATGAGTCTCACAATTCAACACGCAGTTTTATCGTGGTGTGTATATATGTCTCTGTGTGCATTATATTTTGTATGCTTAAAGGCGCATTGACTAATGTTTATGATATACATCTTAACAGCGTACATTTGCTGTCTGAGTTGTTTGGGCGAAGTCATGCTTTGTTTCCTAGATGAAGGCAAAGGCCTTACACGTTACTCCAATTGTCAATGCTTTAATGGTCCAGTAAAATCCCCAAAACATTCCGTCTCTGCAACAATTATAGTCTCAATATTCAAATAAGGTATGTCTTAAAGTATGGAAATGTTAGAGTTTTTGCGATTGAATTATCCACGTAAAACACTAAACGAAAGCATCGTCCTACCTACCGAGCGAAGATTAACACTGGGCAACAAAACTAATTTCATCTGGTGCCTGGAATATTTCAATGAATTCCCAAGTAATTTCGTCTGCTAAATTCAAAAATAACTTCAGTTTTTCTCTATCACGTCTAGTTTTCTGACTAGACATGATAGAGTAAGTATTTTTGGGCAACAAACTTTTTTTTTTTTTTTTGGTGTCTTGAATATTTCAACGAATTCTTAAGTGATTTTACCTGCTAAATTCAAAATAACTCTACCAGCTCTATTTTTCTGACTTAACGTGATGAAGTATTTTATTCATACAAAAGGCATATACTTTGAATAATTAAAGAAAGCGTAACACAAACCCAAACGAAGTACAAATATATGTGTGTATTTGTGTTTCTCCAGGCATTAAACGTTGATTGCTTGAGATTATCTCCGTTTCTAGCTCAGCGTGTTGTTACTTTGAGAGTAATTTTAATGGTGTCTTTTTGACCTCCGAATATATTCTATTGCAGATGAATTATGTGAATTTTTTTAAATATATTTAGTTCATATTGCTTTGAGAGCCAACGCTTTAGTAGCTGTCTATGTTTAAACGCAGAATGGTTTGTATTTACTTGTAATAATTGTTTTATATGAAGTATAGCTTCCACACGTAGAGTACTAACATGCTTAGCGAGCTTATTGAAGCATAACATGTTATATTACACACCCATCAAAACTCCCTTTTTTCAAATGTGTTAATTAAAATAATACTGTTTAGATATCTTTCATATGCTTTTTTAATATCTCAAAGACTCGCGTCAGTTGTACCGCTTAACATTTAAATGTTATTTTACTATTATAGACATGTTACACATAAAATCGCCAAAGACTTGGTACAATTTCATACACAGATGCGCCATTCTCTCTCCCTTGTATTAATGCGATAATTGTAATTATGTCTCGTATTACTTTAATTTTCCCATCTTATCAAATGTGCATTACAATTAAGCTTCGTCGTTGATACTTATAGATACCTGATAATTTTATCTCTGATTTATTGTTTAATTGCGATGAAAAACATAACGCTGTAATCGCTGCTTGCATATAATTCAAAATTCCTTGTAGTTATATGGAAAATGTAAAAAATACTCAGAATCTTAGATACGACGTTCGATCACATCTTTGTGTTATTTGTAGTGAATGGAGTTCATTAATATAACAGCAACTGTACGGTGCAAAGTTAGAATAAAACATGTAATTTTCGTCACAGAAGTCTGGTTTACCATGCAATTTACGTATTTATGAGTTCGATTCAATTTTAAACGAGAGAAATAATTTTCTAGAATTTAGCTTCCCAGCTGTTCTTTGAATCTATATTTAAATATAACGGATAGTTCATCTAATACTAATTTTCGTATGGAATTAAATAGAAACAACGCTATGCATTTTTTTCAAAATAATACACTGGAACTGAACGTATTGATCAGGCATAGTTATTCAGTCAAATTAGTAAAGATTTACCATTTTGAATATTCTAATGCTATTTATCTAGGATTTAATATTCTAAATCGGGTTAACTTCATTCTATTTAAACATTGTCTCTCGAAATAGAGATAATGAATAACTTATAACTTTTATTTAAAAATCAACCTCGATGTTTTCAAAATTTTATATATGACATAAAATAGATAATGTTGATACCTTGTTGCAGAAATAACCCTGTGGCAAAATGCAACACTAATTGTTAACGTCACATTCTAAAAACAAAGTTAATAGTATCTCTGCAACATTTTAATTTTTAGAGATATTGACTATATTTTATTCCAAAAAAGATATCGTTACGTTCATACTGTAATATGCACTGCATAAATGTTATGCAAATGCATGCTTAGTTTGCAGGTGGTGTTCTAATGGTAAAACCGAGAGAGTATACGTTGTATCAATGTCGAATAGCATAGCGTAGACTGACATTATGGTATATTTTATATAGGTTTTATATAAGGATTGAGCTGCAACACGTCACCTAGAGAGTCAAGTCTATGCTTTTGAACATCATCGTGAATCGTTGGTCTGAGGGATCTTTTAGTTACTCCAGGACTGATTAGATCGAAGCGACTGAACGAATAATGACTATGATGAAGTTTGAAACAGAATAATGAATCTCTGCTCGCAAAAATAGAAGTGTGAAGAAGCTAATCGAGAAAAGAGCAAAAATGTGTAACAGATAAACAACTCTTTTATACAATATTGCATAGCCACCATACTTGACATAGTTGTTGACGCAAAAGTTTGCAGAGTCAGAACTTAGACTCTGACCGAAAAACATGTATTTTTTTCAGAATTCAGACAATCTGCATAATTTTCTATCCGGAATCTGTTAGTAACTTCCAGAAAACTTTGTCTAGGATTGATGATTTGAGATGCACACTATCGTGAAGAACAAGTACGAAATCATTAAGTCTTCTTTGAACAGTTGAGCATTGATTACTTGTGATATTTGCCTGATATTACTTTCATGTTTTGGAAGTATACAGTTGTAATCCAAATCAGGAAGGAAAATCTGTCTGTCACTTACATTTCTCTGGGAAGTACGTGTAGGTCCATTTTCAACGCATAAATATACTGAATTAGAAAAAGAATATTGCCTGGTTTATGTTGTAATTCATACTATATTTAACTGGAATACTGTTTTCAAAAATTAGGATTATAGTTTCCATCTTAAGGCATACGGAAATGAAATTGTTGCCACGTTAAATTAATTGTTGTAATTCTCAAATGGATAATTCATGGAACAGTCTAAAAATCTTCAGCATGCACGTTCTATACTGTATTTGTATGAGGCACGTTTGGTAACATCCTCGTTTTGCCAGAATCGTAAGTTTTCGAAACTTTAGATGCAACGAAATGGGAATATGCATCTTTATCGATATATGTGTGTGTGTGCATGTGTATGTGCGTGCGTGTGTGTATATACACAGAGAGGCACACACATATATTTCATTTAATAAACAGAATATGTTTTGTATGAGACTAATAATAACACAAAAATCATATATTGTGTTTCTTAAAATTATTTATCTCTCACCAGATACAGTACGTTCTTTTTCATCTTACCGTCATGGAACAGTACAGTATATATATATATATATAAGAAGTTTGAAAACGCCACTATATAAAATAAATTCTAATTTTCAATTTTCTCAGAGATGTTTTATATGTTTCGGTTCTTGAAAAAACGAACTTCATCGAAAATAAATATTTTTTTAAAAATGTTATTAAAAGAAAAGGTCGTAATTGTTTCTTACTGGTGTCAACAGAGTCCACGTGGAAGCGTTTTTTGTATGGGGACATAATGTCTGTCTAGTACGTTTACTTCAATCGTTGGCTGTAGTAGTAGTAGTGAACGTGTTGGTTGTGGTAAACGGGAGTGACCGCTGTCCGTGGAAACAGCAGTATTCAATTAACTTCTGCCGCTTACAAAGAATAAATCCTGGGGTCGATTTGCTCGACTAAAGACGGTGCCCTAGCATGGCCGCTATCAAATGACTGAAACAAATAAAGGAATGAAAGAATATATATATATATATATATATATATATATATATATATATATATATATATATATATATATATATATATATATATATATATACATATATGTATGTGTTTGTGTGTCTCTATATGTCTAACAAACATCGATTGACAACCGATGTAGGTTTGATAAATAGTCTTACAAACAATAAGTCCTGGGGTCGATCAGTTTGACTAAAAGCGGTGCTCCAGTATGGTCGCAGTCAAATTACTGAAACGAATAAAAAATACTGAAGGTGTCACAGAATATCTGGCTGCGCCAACACTTAGTGAAGGTATAATTTCCAGCATTCAAATATCCGGACGTATTTTTGCGCCTCACAATAACCTATGAAAATATACTTCTTATACACAAACATCATTAATTAAAGATAAGAAGTATAGATTTCTATTTTTCTTTCTATATTTTTGAATTTAGTAAATGTTGATTTTATATAATTTCTATGCGAAATTTGCCAATAACTCTTAACGTTCTTTGTGATATCTGCCAGTAATTTTCGTTTCATCTGCAACGCGCACGCCAGTCAAAGAATATCGGACCAATTGATCAAGGAGAATATGTTTGGTAACGGAGAATGTTAATTTGTTTTTAATAAGGGAGAAAAAAAATGTGGGATAAAAATGAAAGTTTCGCCCAAAGAATATTTCACATGGAATCAATAGAGTTACTGAGTGAGGAGTGGGTAGGTATTGCTCATGAGATATTTTGATGTTTGGGGAGAAGTCATTGTGTCTGAAAGATTAATGTATCTGCGCATAGCGTGAGTGGTGGGGGTTGTTTTAGTGATTATGGTTATACACAGTTGAAAATTGTTTTGAATAATAACGCGCGCATATCCTTTACGTTATAATTCTTACTTCATTAAATCAGTGGACTGCGGTCATGCTGGGGATCCACTACGAGCATTTAAAGTCGAACGGATCTTTCCTACAACTCATTTAATTTTTCCTTAAGCCTAAAACTTAACCTGTCGACCACTATGGCCGAACTAAACACACCAAGACCTGTTACCTAGTGGTGGTGGAGGGTAAACGCATACAGTCAGACACAATCATACACAAACGATCGCGCATGCACGCACGCACACACACATACACACACACACACACGAATGTATGAACATACGCTTTTATATCAGTACATTTATATACATTAGTAACATGGTACGTATCAAATTTCTAAGTAAGTTTTATAGAAATGCTTATATACGAAATAACTTTTTACTTTAGAAATACATAATCGGATCGGATTAGATATTAATTCGAAAGTATTCATTAAAGTAAATCAGAAATGAGATGTTATACAGAAAATATAATTCTGGAATAGGCCGTTCACATGATGTCAAGGAATGATAAAACTAAAAAGAACATGGATGTAAAATAGTACATGTGACAGAACGATTCTTATACGATATTCAAACGTATAAATTACGTATTTTTATTCATTTCACTTTTCTTGTCCATTTCCTTCTTCCAAATAGAGAGTTCTTATCTCAAGTGCTTCGAAGATATGGTTCATGATAGTATTAATTGCTTTGCGCAATTGTATTTATATTTGTATGTATGTGTGTATGTATATGTCCATGTACGGATGTAAAATGCATGTGTATGTGTATATTTCTATATATATATATAAAGGGAGAGAGGGGGAGAATGAGAGATAGAAACAGAGAGTGAGATATAGAGAGACACACACAAAGAGACAAAGAGAGATTGAAAGAGAAACAGATATAGAGAGAGGGGCAGATATATATATAAATAAATATATACACGGATAGATATATGAATAATTAGATGGATAGATAGATAGATAGATAGAGAGAGAGAGAGGGAGAGAGGGAGAGAGAGAGTGACAGAGACAGAGACAGAGACAGAGAGATAAATATACAGACATGCAGACAGATAGATGGATAGGTGGAAGCATAGAAAGAAAGAGGGAGAAAGAGTGGGAAAGTGGGAGATCGAAACTTTGAACTTTTACCCATTAATACCTGAAAAGTAAGATCATATCCACCCTGGTGTTGGACATCGATTTTCCCAACGTTAACTGCATTTCTACTGCCGCATATTGTGAAGAACTAAATCTGCCTAAATTATTATGGATTGGGAAATACCCAGAAATAGATGTTGGATTATGAAACCTTCCTTCCACGCCTTTAATATTTTCTGCCTTTTGTACTCTGTGTAAGTTGGACCAATGAATTTAAATAGCCCTTTGTTCATATTTCAAAATTCATCATTCGAAAGTCTCCACCTTTTCCTTTCTCTCGTTTTGCATGTATACATACATACATACATACATATTTTACATCTATGGAGGGGCAATGGCCCAGCGGTTTCGATTCCCATGAGTGTTTATTGAGCAAAAACACCTAAAGCGCCACGAGGCTCCGGCAAGAGGTGGTGGCGAACCCTGATGTATTTTACCCCACAACTTTCTCTCACTGTTTCTTCCTATATTTTAAAGGACCAACCTTGTCACACTCTGTGTCACGCTCAATCTATCCCAGAACTAAGTTAAGGCTACACGTGTCTGCGGAGAGTTCACCACGTTAATTTCACGAGGAGGCTGTTCCTTTGATAGGATTAACTGGAACCATGGTCGTCGTAACAGACGGAGTGCCGCGGTATTTTATATTTCAAACCAAATGTCATATATTTAATATATTTAGTGTAACTAATTTGCTTCTCCGCATATTGCCTCTAAATATGTCAACACGTAATGTGTATGTGTCTTTGTATGTGTTTGACAAACACTCCCCATCATCGCTTAATAACTGCTGTTGGTGTATTTACATCCCCGTAAACTAGCGATTCGGCATAAGAAAGCGTTAGATTAATTACTAGTCTGAAGAAAAAAGTCCTGGGATGAATTTGTTCGACTAAAAGCCTTCAAAGAGGTGTCGTTGCATGGCCGCAAGCAATTGACAGAAACAACTAAAAAGAAAAACAGAAAAAAAGACATGTCAGTGTGAGATGAGCGCGCACGCGCCTCCATATATCTGTACTAGTCAATGTATAGATCGTTAGAGATAGAAAGTGAGAGAGGAAAAGAGAAGAGCAGGCAGGTAGACAATCAGATACAGAGAAAGAGATATCCGAACATGCTTTCCCTCGCATGCACACAAACCTATTCATATGCGTGTGGAATTGGGAACATCACTATACACATCAGTTTATTTGCTTAGGCATATAAGTGGAGCGTTGCTTCAAGTAAGTGAATGCCTATTTCGACGATTTATTCAGAAATGCATGCATTTATTCTGAATTATACTCGAAAATATTTCTTTATTCGAGTGTTAAAATAAATAGCATTTAAATGCAAGTAGATATCAGTGAAATTCGGATTTACTTCAATGGCTGCATTGAAAACAAACATTTACTCGCAAGCTGAAGAAGCCGAAATATACAGCATTTCATATCTATTCAGTTGGAATCAGGTAGATTTTTCATATATAGGTATACGAACACGAATAAATGTACATACACACTCTTATATGTGTGTGTGACGGTAGGTCGATCGTGCTTTTGCGTATGTATAGGAAATATTTGTATGAAGCTATGAATACATGACAACATGTACGACTTTAAGTTGTTTTTTCTTGGAGATGCGTTTATTTAAGATACACGAGTAATGCATGCATAGGATTACGCTGATTGCTCGTACCATATACGACATAAACCAGCATGAATTGTTTTATGGTTCTTTATCTACAATTCTGCATTTTTATCCAGGCATACATATTCGCTTACATAGGATCATTAACTTATAGACGGAGATATCTACTTACGTACATACTTATCAAAATACGCGCTTGCTTCCTTTCTTCCACACACATGCACCGGTTCACACACTCTAATTCACTCACTCACACAAACACACTAACAGGCAAATAATTATATATATACACACACACATATGTATATACATATTTATTATTGGAGAGATAGTTTAGAACAAACGTTATGCATTCATTTACATCTAAAATTATTTTTCACAATATGCAGTGGTGTGTTCATTTCCAATTGTGTTAAGTTCTGTGTGTGCCTGAGGATGGCTTTTGTGTCTAAATGATAAAACCGATATATAATCTATTTTATTATTATAGGGAATTAATATCATTTACTTGAAATCGACTCTCGATATAAGAATGGAAATTACATTTAAATTGGATTTCGGTTAAATACATCCATAATTCTCAACTTGTTCCAAATGGATCATATTATAAAAATAGGAAATGCTAATAGCTTAAATTTCCTTGCAGAATGATACGATTGTGTTTCAACATAGAATGGAATGTATGCATTAATATACGAAAATACATGTGTGCGTATCATTGTGTGTGTGTGTGTATTTTGACAGAATGATACTCGTTATGCCTCACATTATGATATTCTATATCTACAACGTATAACATTAAGTTATTTTGTATTATTATTTTAAGTAAATTTAATTACATATTTTAAAAAATGCTGCAAGATGACGAACCGAATCAATTTATTGGGGTATTTTTTTTTTATATATAGATGAATTTATTTAGTGGATTTGAATGTTGCATATTTTATTGACCGATTCTAGATAAGAAAATATGCATTCATAGAAAAGAAACTGCTCTTTTCATATCATATGATATCACAGAAAGCTAAACTTTTAGACATACAGCGGAATATCTGTCATTTCAAATACATATTATACCTCCATTCTGGGCTAGTGGATATATATGTTTATCAGAAAGAGCAAAGCTGCTCAAAAGTAATCAAACATTTGTTGCTGTTCCCCTCAGTCAGACTGTGATTCGCAACATAATGGTCTCTAAAATGTAGCCTGTAACAAAAAGAAATTAAACAAATGCAAAAACAAAGAAAAAAAAATACAATTTATAAAATGAATTACGTAGATACGGAAAAATATTCATGTAGCAGACATATGCATAATGTACTTTGTAACTCGTGCAAAATCGAGTTCTAAAGGCTAGCATCACATTTTAATGTTTCAGCATTAGAATATTACTTAACATACTCCTTGAAATGTACCTAAGTTCTCCACGATATATGGTCATATAAATTCATTAAAATGTTTGCTTTCAAAATTCGTATACTGTCCTATATTTTTCACCGTTTATTTCATTTTCCAGTGGGAAGTTTTCAGAATTAGTGTGTGACAGCCTCTAACCTAGAGTTGTGCTTACTAGACAAATTGTTCTAAGTAGACAAGCAGTGTCTCCTCGAAATGTTTGTGAAATGAGTATGTTGCTATCAATTTGTTCCTGTATATTCCTTAGCTGGAACAAATGTAGCAGTTCTTACATAATAAATAAGCCACGAATTATATTGTGACACATACCTATATATGTTTTCGATCTAGTTTGGATTCTTTGCCATCAAATGTGGATTCTTTGCAATCAAATTCGATAGCAAAGAATCCAAACTTGATCGAAAACATCTATATATATCTGAACGAGCCAAGAAATTTATAACATAATATGTTTTATTTATGAAGAATATGAAATTCTTTAGCAAAATAAACATTTTATTAATAGGCACAGATTCAATAAATGACGAAACATGACAAAAGCAAATAACTTTGGTAAATATACGATGCATTCATTTGTATATATTTGGATAATTCTCGTTTTTGTCCGTAAGTTATATGCACTTCAATCAGTGGAACGTTATGATAATCTACTGTATAAAAGATTCGTCTCAAATTCTCAATATTTCCCGACAATTTTAATTTATTCTCAAACAAAATCATTAGTTGTTCATTTTAGGATAATATTTTCATATCCACTTCAATCTTTCTTTTCCGTACTTCTAGTATGGTCTATATTTAATTATCCGTTGTTGAAATTGAAAATTCTATGTTTATGTTCATTTAGTTACCAAATATAATAGGATGATTTAATCAAGATTCCGATTTTCATGTTACAAACATTCACAATCCTTGCACGATGTATACAGAATCTAGTTTCTATCGCGTGAAGGTGTATCTCCTTGTGGTTAAAAAACTGTTTTCTTTGGTGCATTTTTGCCTTCTTATAGGGTTGATAGGCATCATAAATGGAATGCACTCAAAGCTGTACGATGTGAAAAGGAAATGCTGCAAATAAGTAGAATATATGGCAACACGCATATAGTCAGGCGAATATGTGCGTATGTGTGTATGTGTATGTTTGTATGTGTATGTTTGTATGTGTATGTTTGTATGTATTCATGTATCTTTATATGTAGCTGCCCATCTTTGTGCGTTTGTGCGCGCGCGCGTATTTCTGAGAGTGAGTGTATCTGTGTGTGCGTGTATTTTCTTATTCTTTTATTCTTCTTACCGCTTTCAGCTCGAAGATAGGCCATACTGGAGTACTTATTTTCAGTATTTTTGCGTCCCGTTCCGATATTGTTTCTTTTCTGAAGAAGCGAGTAGAGGAAGATGATCTTCTTTGTGCCTCCTGCTGTGGTGGGGTCTAACCTGAAATTTCGGAGAGAAATGAGTCCCGGTCCTTTTTTAACCTTTCCACATCGACGGAATGTAGATCTTTTAGGTTTCTTTGCAGGATGTTAAATAGCAGACTATCGGAATTTAACGAAAACTGTTCCAACAATAACTGTGAACAATAGTGCTTTCTATATTCAGAATCCCTGGATCTCATCAGTTGACTCATACACATAATATATATTTAATATATATATACGCCAAACATGCTCAAAACACACTCCTACGAAATCCACTAACCCGAACAGAAACCGTCACCCTGGATCGAAAAGACATTCATCAGGTGCACCAAAAGACTTAATTTAAAAGAAAAATTCAGCCAATTAAAATACTCCCACATACAACATTCACATTCAACAACAATGAAAAGGCTGCAGTTGGAAAAACTTCGTCTGCAGACCGACATGAAAACCACCATTGAAAATCAAATATCTGCAGAGGACATTGATCGATGATAACTGCATTCTGAAACACGATGCTAAAGAAATAGCAGAAATGCTGTAGAAACAATGCTGCTCTGTCTTTAGTGATCCAACTGATATTGATGTACGGTAAGTCAACGAAGTCGATTCCCAACATAAAATCACGGAGATACTTTCACTGATTCAGACATCATTGCAGCGATAAATAAAAGCAAATACTATTCTGCTGTATGCCTTGATATATTCCCCGTAGTCTCCTGAAGGTATGTAGACACCAACTTGCAGTCCCACTGATCAACCTCTGGAGAAATTTTTTAGACTTAGGTTAATTACCGAAATAAATCCGATCCAAATCTGCCATTCCGGTTTTCAAACAGGGAAACCGATCCTTCGCAGCCAACCATTGCCCAATTTCATTCACTTCCCATGTCATTAAAGTTTTGAAAGGATAATAAGATCGCGGATAGCTGGCTTTTTTGAGAGTAGCAAGCATCTAAATCCAAACGAGTATGGCTTTCACTGCGGCAGGGATTGTCTAACATAGCTCTTACACCACATCGATGATAGACCTAAAACATTGGGAAAAGGTTCGAACTCTGATATCATATGCATTGACTTCAGTTAAGCGTTCGACAGAGTTGACCATAATATCCTATTATGAAATCTGACAAATGTTGGAGTCCGTGAAATACATCTACAATGGATTGAGCATTTCCTGATGAACAGAACACGTGTTTTGGTCTACGGAATCCACTCAAGCCCAACAACAGTTACCAGTGGGCCCACTCCACTTTAAAATCTATATAAACGACATTTCCAGTGTCATAAAGCACAGCAAAGTGAAAATATTCGCTAATGACTCTAAGCTCCAGAAAATTATCAACGAAGAAGACGGAACTCAACTCCTGTCTGATATACATGATGTGAGTCAATGGGCAGACAAAAAAAATGCAACTAAATGGGGTAAAGTTTGAGCTGAGAAATTTTGAAAAGAAGACTATGCTAAAACAGCCATTCTCTCTTCCTTCGGGGGAAACTCTCACAGCAAAAAATAAAATCAGTGCCATACGAGTAAATATTGATAACAATCTCAGTTGGAGCGCCCTCATCATCAATACGGTCGATGTCCCCTAGGATCAGCTCCTGAAAGATATCCTAAGAACGTTTCGGTTCAGAGAACAAGGTGTCATCACTCCACTTTTCTTTTCTTTTGTAAATCCACACCTGGAATACTTCTGCCACGCTCCTGTGGTCTCCCCATACAAAACAAAACATCTCAAAAACTGAATCACGCCAAAGGTCATTCAATAAATAATTAAGGGCATGACTGATGTCGATTACTGGGACCGCCTTAAAGCAATCAAACTTTTCTCCAGCGTTGTCGATAATATACCAACAGCATTGCCCAAACGAGCAAACTCTAAGCTGCAAAATTCATCCAACGCTAGGACCATGCTACTCAATTCACGATCAAAACACATATATACACTGCAACGCAATTTCTTTTCCTTAACAGTCCCTGCCCTATTTCCCATAGTCCCAAAACCAGCTCAAAGAGGCAAAGGATCCCATGACCGCTAAACGGAATCTGGACAAAATTCTTCAAGGATTACGAGACAATTCTCCCTATACCTGAATACAACTCAGTCAACAAGAACTCGCTACTCGAACGGATCATGGTACCGCAAAACTTGACTTTAAAGGATTTAGATAATCCTATCAGGTGTTATTACTTTAGACATGGCCTGCACACAACTTTCGTCGAAACATATTTAAGTCTTATACATGATATAACATAATATGACATATATATAATATGATATATAATATATATATATTTAATTCATGTATGGTATGCCTGTTATATATTATGGATTTAATATATATAAAAGTATATATACATATACATATGTATACATATATATACGCATATATATATACATATAATTATGTATATATATATATATATATATATATATATATATATATATATATATAAATCTTCAAGTATTTCAGGTTATACATAGATAAATATATATTTTAAGAACCAGATGTAATAGTGGAAATGTTGTAATTATTTCATAATATTATGTGTATTCTAAGTAGTACTACTGAAGTATTTTCAAGTTTCTCTGAGAATTGACCGGCACCTGAACAACAAAAAAGTTCTCATATTACGTAATTATGATTGAAAAATTTAATTATTTTACGCTAAATATATATTTTTATAATCGATACTGATCAAATATTAAATGTACATTCTATCATTGAAAACACAGTTATAATGAACACCGCCCATCAAACAAAAATAATACATAGAGAAATCGCTACCTAATTGGAAATCATTAATTAGAAATTTTATCTTCCTTCAAACTTTGATAAATTTTTTTGCAAATTATTTAATTGGTAACGTCAGAGATGTATGTATTTTTGCTAAAAGTAGAAATATGAAAACCACATTTTCAAACATTGTTCTTGTCAACTACCTTTGTAGCAGTATCTGATGTCAGTTTCCATAGTATTACAATGGTTTCATATGTATGTATGTTTGTATGTATGTTTGTATATATTTATGTGTGTATGTATGCATGAAGGTATGTATATGTATGTATGTATGTATGTATCTATCTATCTATCTATCTATCTATCTATCTATATATATATATATATATATATATATATAGGCACACACCCACACATGTATATATGTATACGTTTCTGTTTATATATATATATATATATATATATATATATATGCACATACTCACACATGTATATATGTATATGTTTATGTTTGTATATGTTTTTCTATGTATATATATTTCTATATTTGCACATATACATAAATATATATATACACCCACACATGTACATATATATGTATATATATATATATATAGCTATGTGTGCGTATGTATAGCATGCACCTGCCATTTAAATGCACATCCATCTTAAAAACATTACTTTTGACAGTGCTTCCATTAAAATTTGAATCTATGTTGTCAGTATTATTCAATCAATCTTCTATATAGAAATACTAAAATTATTATTGTCTGCATATGATATTGGTGTGTTGAGATATACCTCTTCTTAATATTAATACGCTACTATATACTATAAATCATTTACTGTTTTATATCATACGTGCAGACCCTTCAGCTTAGTCAGTAAAATGCTATTTGTATTCCTACAGGAATATCGATGTCATCTCTGCAGCCACACGATGCGTTGGAATTCTAAATATTCAATGGTATACAAGATTCTAAACTCATGTTTATCTCTAAATGGTATCAATCCGAATGTGTAAGTGTTGTCATTCGTCAAATTTATATATTAATTTTACAAGGAAAATTATATTAGAGCTTATTTTGTTAAGCAGTATTAAGTGTTGCTGCCACATTCATTATATTTGCAATGTTTCACTTCGAATTGGAAATTTCGAAAAGAAGCAGCTGTTGCTGTTGTTGTTATTGTTGTTATTGTAATGATGGTGGTGGTGATGATGGTGATGATGTCGGCGGCGCTTAGTTGATGCTGGTGATGGTACTGGTGGTAATTGGTGATGGCGTTAAGCGTGGTGGCAGCGGTGGCGGTAGAGGCGGTAGTGGTGGTGGTGATGGATCTCCGTCGTTTGCACAGTGAGCACCCATTTCTTGTATATACTAAACGTCCCCCATCGGAATCAAAATGTATAGGGGCTTGGCATTCCACTAGCGCTTTCTCTCTTTACATAAGTCTCGCATCGAATCATCCTAGCGTAGTTTAAGATACAGTTGTACCATTTAATGTACACGTATAACACACCTGGTTGACTAATAAATCTCCTGTAACATCTTTCAGAAGTTATTGGTCGAGCTGAGATTCTGAAAATTACAATAGATCGACTTGCTACGCAGTTGTATTGAACCAAGTATATCATGGTTTAAAACTAGAATTCTTAACTATTCGGCAGTATTGCGAATAAGTTGTAGATTATATAAGATATAAATAACTCGATGCATTGTATTGACACAATCTGAGTTATTGTATTGAGGTTTCGTGTTCTATTCACAGAACAGTAAATTATATTATCTTTTGTTCTTCAGTAACGTCGTATTCTTAAAGTTCGTTCCGGTCAGAACGTGTTTAACAATCTGATCAAATCTAAAACTGAACTACACAAATTGTATACACAGAACCATAGAATTTGCCTCATTATTTAGCACACCTGAGAAAGTTTCCATAGTTTTAGTAATCATTTTATTTTCACTTCAAACTTTCTCTTCAGATTAAACATGACAAAGTGCAGCTCTTTCCTTCCGATATTATTTGAGCTTGCGAAGACACCAACAGACAGCTAGGTGAAATATGTTTAAGAGGAAACAGTAATTTGAGAGAATGTATGAATGTATCGAGTTATTGTAAAACTATATTTTATATCTGATCTTGAAATTCGGCTTCTAATACTTACTAAAGTTTTATATGCTTGGAAATATTATAAACAGACTAACAAATCGAGACTGCCTTTAAGATCATATTAACATAATCAAAGAGAATGTAATGTTTAAGTAACTGTTTCAATTTTCAGTAAATGATATACGGATAAGTAATATATTTGTGCTAAGGAGGCTATAGGATGCTGTAGAAATACTCATTACCTGGTACTCTCTTTTGTCTGACAGCAACAACTGTGTGATTATGAAGGCTGATCAAGTACTAATCTTTCTTTCCATACATTAATTGATATTATGTTTTCTTCTTGCATGATAATTTACTCGATGGCGTAAAGGCATTGCTTCGAATATTTTTCTCATACAGTTTTCAGGAAGAAAAATCCTTATTTATATGTCGTTCTAAGATATTTCAACTTTCTCGTTTTGTTTATACAAACGCAGCATATTTCATGTAGAAATGTCAAATATTTTGCAACTCGTAGCAATAATATTTGAGAAAAAATATTCATTCTTGTTTTATTTTATTTTATTTTATTTTAATCCTTAAGTATCTATATTATCGTATTTCATATTGCCCTCTGCAATCCGATAGATTTTACATAAAAGTACCGTGTAACATGTCATGAAAATGGAAAATTATGATGAGCAAATGGAATGAAGTTATATATAACGGTAGGAATTACATACAGGATTGAATTTCATTAAAATGTAAAGTTAGATCACTTTTCCATGACGCAAAAGTCGAACATTACTTATGGGATGACCTGATATATATGTATGCACGCATGAATGTATGTATGCGTTTATATATTATATAAGAAAAAAGGGCAAGACTGTTCAGGTGAAGTATCATTGTAATTATTTAAGTGAACACCTCTGTGCATATATCTGTGTGTATGTGTCTGTGGCTGCGTGTATCTGCACATAAATATTTCTCTAATCTATAATTCGTTTCACTCATCTGACTGCAGCCATCCTGGGATACCATTTTCAACTGTTACTGTTGAATAAATCAACCCCACCAATGGTATTTTTTAACGCCTGGTACGTATTCGATAGGTCTGTTTTGCCAAACCGCTAAATTCCGGTTGTCAAGTGGAAGGGCGTGCCAAACAGAAAACACAAACACATAAATATAAACACACGCTCACACATTCATATTCGCACGCACGCAAGTGCGTACACATACACACACACACACATATATATATATATATATATATATATATATATATATATATATATATATATATATATATATATATATATATATATATATATATATATATATATATATATATATATATATATATATTGTGTGTAGAAAGTCTTCTTTCGGTTTCCCTCTATCATATCCACTCACATGACTTTGGTTGACTCGAGTGTATACGAGAAAACGATTCCCGATGATGCAAAGCAGCTGGACTGAAACCGCAACCATGTGGTTGAGAGCGAATTTTTTACCACATAGTGACGCCTATACCTATGGAGAGATTGATAATAGTGGTGTGCGGATTTTATATATTTATAAGTAAAGTTAGAATTGTTACACTTGTCATATATTACGTTCTTTCAGCCCCATCAGTGATTTATTATGAACAGTGAGTTAGTATTGAATATTTTTCTCGTTTGCTGTATGTAAGCTAGTTGCAAATGTTAAAGAGTTGAATTGTATTCTTGGGTTTTGGAGAAAGGATATTGGGAAGCCATTATTATAGGTATTCTTTGTCATGTTAATCGAATGTGTGTGCGTGTGTTTGCATATATGGGTGTGTCTGTGGTCAATTGTTAAACAAAGTGTACATAAGATTTTTGGAAGAAAGAAAAGGAGAAATAAAAAGAATGTTTTCTGGAATGGTTGATTTCAGGATAGGTCAAATTAGGTTAACCATTTTATCAATTGAAATAAATTGTTGTTTTTAATGATTAAATGGCTGACTTGATTTCTTTGGTCACCTGTTCAGAGGCTCCTTAGCTACAGAATACGACAAATTCAATGTGAATGTATGTGTGTGAAAGAGAAAGGTTTTCTGTGTGCGCATGTCTGTGTGTGTCTGACATTTTGTGTGTGTCTGAAAATGTGTGTGTGTGTGTGTGTGTGTGTGTGTGTGATTTTATGTGGGAGAGAACGTGTGTGTGTCTTTGTCAAGTTATAAACCGAAAATAATACAATTAATAGACCAAAATTACAAGAAACGAACAAAAAATACAGTGAAAAAAAATAGGAATCCTGTCAGAGTATTAACTAATCAATATCCAGACTCCTTCATAGAGGAAGAGACGAACTGTTTATGCAGTTCTAAAATTAGAGTAAAAAGTTCCTACGAATTAGCCAAGATCTTTAAAAGTTCGGTAATAAAGAACATAAGCGAACGGTAAAATCAGCCATAAAAAAACTTTTAAACTAATAGTTTCAGCACATAAGTCTCCAACATAACGTCTAAGTAATAATTTTTTAGACGTACTTTTCAAACACTGATCTCCATCAATATCCAGCCATATTCGGAATGACACCGACTTTTCCAAATACTCTCTTCTACTGCCCCAGAATAAACTACGCTAACACTGTTCGATGTTAGTAACTTTCTACTAACCACATATGTTGCGCCTGGAAGCAATCAAACACGGTGTAGTAAAGGACAGACAAATTTTAATCGGTCGTTTGAAATTGACTTCAACATCAAATCAGTAGGCTTAGTACTGGAAGAAAATACTTTGTAATATGAGGGTAAAAGAATTTGACGAATATATATCACACTTATGTGGACGAAATAGTTCCTTCTAATAATAAATTGATGTTTTCATTTGAGGAAAACTTATATCAGGAAGTAAAGAAAACAGATCAAAATTTTAAGCATGACGTTATCGCAAATTGGAAACGCATCTCCGATTAATTCTGTATTTGTGCCAAACATATTCTAATGAATTAATGGTCATTCTAAGATGAACACTCTCATTCATCCATTAAACTCAGAACAGAAATAGGTCGTAGTGACCTGCTTCTCTCACACATTCAGGTAAATGTTTGTAACGATACCGATTTAATTTTTAAAAAACACGGACACAGACGTTTTTGAACTTTAACTATTGACATCCTTCACACATCAAACAGAGCATTCGGTTTAATAGGGCAACACATCTTTATGCAATAAATAAGGGAAAGGAATAAGATACTCCTTTGTACTGTGAGATTAAGGAATGTTCGATGACGATGAGCACGATGTTCCTAGTAGGTGGACTGTTAGAGGATTTCCATTTATTTTCATCAGTTCTCGAATTAAACGATACCTTGAGCAAACCTTAAATTATATGTTACATTACAAATTATATAAGGTAACCATTTATAAATTCTAAATAAGAGTTAATGTTCCATTTACATATCCATTATTCCGAATGTCCGTACTTTTCGAAAATCTACTCCGTTTGTTTACGTAGAGGTTGATATTTTGTGTGCGTGTGATGTGAGAAAAATTAGCAACACAAATATATGCAATAGAATTATTGTTCGATGTGTAATTCTATAAAAATGCAAATCATTTAACTCCTCTTGTTTGACAGAAGATTGCGATATTCATTTTATTGCTGGTTTATTTCTTCGTACAGTCCACTCTTGAAATCCTTTGTCATTTGTCCACTGTTTTAGTTCATCGACCGGTGTTTTCCAGTTGACTTTCTTCATTATATGAATCTTACAGTGACTGATGAATTGTTATAAAAGCACAATGATTCAAGTAGCTGTGAATTTTATTTTATTTTGTTAAGTAGCCAGATAACATGAACTTTGTTCTGCTTATGATTGCAGCCTTCTATTAACGTTCGTTTCATAACAAAATTAAATGGGTTTTAGCAAAATGATAACTTAGAGGAACGACATGCCACATTTCAACAGAAAAATCATTTGCTTAATTGAGCATAACAATGATAGTCGTTCCAATTTAATTTTTCTGTCGTGAAGATCTACTCAAGTGACATTTTAACCACGAAGTCCCACGCAAGTCCTGAGCTATTGTTCTGAGAAATAAGTTTAATATTATTCATTCGAAACTGGTCACCTTATTAGGTACAACATAAATCTAGACATACCACGTTTTGGCCCTCTTGTTAAGTTCCTAAAGTTTCGGCCAATAACCTTTATGATATCTATCTTTAACAGACTCCATCCTTTCAATCATGAATATTTCCACATTAACCCTAGCAAACATCATTCTCGTTTTTGATATCTCTTGCATTGAAAAAGCGCAATACTTCTAGCTATATTTTAATTACCTCTATTATTTTAATGAGGGATGAAGGTGACCAGTGTAATCTCTTTCAAAACAGCAATCTGATTGACAATAAAAATCAAATGTTATAATTAAAGGATCGTAGAAATGATGAAATAGAAATTTCTTGATAACGTTTCTTTTGATGAATTGCCTTGTGGTTATATTATGAATAAAGAAATCCCCGGTTTTACTTCAAGCTTCTAATTATGTATGAATTTCAATGAAATTTTGTTTTTGCTAATATCAGACCTTACTTTACAAAACAAAATATCACTTGTATTGCTTCTCTCCTAGCAGGAGTTAAGATAATCGATTGATACTTTCGACAAAGCCATAATTATCACGCAAGGAAAATTTAAATGAATGGCGTTTTAATGAAAAGACTCAAGCAAAGGCCATATCTGAAATCTTAATAAGTCTAATGAGATTAAAATAGTTTCTTCAATATCAATATGATATTTAGTTTCAAATGTGTAGACGACATTATTCACCGCAAGTAGGAAATGTACATAGGTATTGTTATATTCATAAGCGAGGGGAAAGGCATCACTTATTACCAAACTAACTCCGTCAATATTTATCAAGTAGCGTGTGTCTAGAGTTTATAATGAAGGTCAAAAGTAAATAATATCGAGAGAATCATTTTGTTAAATACATAATAACAAATGCCATACTGTGCAACGTATTCTTGATCGATATATTTGTTAATCCTAATGCGCAAAATCCTAATTGAAAACGGAACATTCCACATATATATGTGACATACTTACGCAAATACAGATGAAAGAATCGGTTTAGCATAGTTTCAGAATAAAGAAATATTAACATACTTTCATAATCACTGAGATCAATGGTACTAATTAGAGTATTAACATGATTAACTGATTTACTAAGAATAGTATAATATTTACTAATACCAGAATATTCTTAAAATGCAGAAAGCATAAAAATAATCATATTTCAAAATATATTACAGCTGTTAGTTTCCGCATGAAAATATTGTTCTACCATAACTGTGAAGTCAATGTTGAATGAACAATATATCTTTTAATCATGTTATATTCTTGAGAAGCAGTATGTTCCAAATGAATCCACAGATTCGATCATTCATCGGTCGGACATATTTTGCTTCATATAGTGATAAAATCGTCCATTATAGCCTCTCTATTACATTTCAGCTATTCAGGAGGGAGGCTGTCGATTCAGATTGATTTTCTGTATTTCAGTGAACATTTGCAGTTTTACCTTCGCGCATGACAAAGTAACCATCGTCAAATAATTGGAAGTTATCAGCGAGTTAGTTCCTTCTCAACTTGTAGTTGTAGAGTTCTATGCAGATTTTCATCCATCTAAACTTATTTCCTGTTGTCTTTATTTCCTTCTTTCTTATTATAACTTTTATTCTAGGTAAGTCAGCGAGCCAGTGGGATCGATATCTTGCTGTACAAAATGTATAGCTGTAATTCTTCCACTTGCACGTTCTGAATCCAAATTCAGGGGTCGACAGAAGTAGTGCTAGCTGGAAACTGGGGTCGACGTAATAGACATGCCCTTCCCCAGAACAGAATTTGCTGGGATTCTGCGAATGATATTCTTACTTCTCTTTCACTTTTTTCATCTTTTACACTTTTACTTGTTACATTCATTTGACTGCCGCCGTGCTGGATCACTGCCGTTAGTCGAGCAAATCCACCCCAGAAGTTATTCTTTGGAAGCCTAGTACTTATTCTATCGCTCTCTTTTGCCGAAATGCTAAGTTATGGGGAGGCAAACACAGCACCATCGGTTGTCTAGCGATGTTGTGGGACAAACACACAGGCACAAACATATACATGCACATACATATATATATATATATATATATATATATATATATATATATATATACATATATAAGACGGGATTCTTTCAGTTTCCGTCAACCATATCCACTCAGAAGCCTTTGGTCGGGCTGAGGCAATTGTAGAAGACACTTGTCCAAGGTGCAACGCAGTGTGAATGAACACAGAACCGTGTGGTTGGTCTAGCCCAAGAAATTCGCCTAACAATGAGATTTGGTATATATTCAAAGTCCAAAATGAGTTATGTTTGGCCACTTAAAATAAAATACTGGGATATGTCCAAGAATAAGTGAAATATTTAATCCACTGTCGTTAGTATCAAGAAAATATACTTTCTTTCACCGATGGTTATATATATATATATACATATATATATATATATATATATATATATATATATATATATATATATATATATATACATAGATACATTACTTACATTTGACGGATATTTGTCCACAGCTTGTTTGTTGTTAACACAACACTTCGGCTGATATGCCCTCAGGCCTTTATCAGGTGTATTGTGGAAATTTCTACACTGGATTCTCATTCCTACAGTATTTTTCGATGTTATTGTTGTTGTTGTTGTTGTTATTATTATTATTATTATTATTATTATTATTATTATAATTATTATTATTATTATTATTATTATTATTGTTCAGTAGTTTTATTTTTATAACGTGCTTTCACTTCACTACCGAGCGCAGCTCTGTGCTGTGGTTTGCTGTGGTGCTCTTATGTTTACTGTATTGAAAGTGTTTTGCGTAGAATGTGTGCAGTACCCAGTAGTGCAATCTTCTGTATGTTATATATATTTGTAAGTCCTGGTATTTCTGTTATGTATTTGTCTGAATATTTTTTTTTATTATACCTAAGGCACCTACTATGATAGGAATTGTTTCTGTTTTTAGATTCCACATTCGAGTTATCTCTATTTCCAGGTCTTTGTATTTTGAAAGTTTTTCCATTTCTTTTAGAGAAACGTTGTCATCTGCTGGTATTGATACATCAATTAGAAAGCATTTTTTTTTCTTCATGATCTTTGACAACTATATCTGGTCTATTTGCCTTAATTTATCTATCTGTGTGTATTGGCATATCCCAGAGTATGGTTGCTTTCTCGTTTTCTGTGATCTTTTCTGGCGTGTGTTTATACCATCTTTTTTCTGTTGTTATTCCATAGTGTTGGCATAGCTTCCAGTGTATTTAGGTCCCAGTTCTGTCGTGTCTGTGAATATATTCCTTCTTAGCCAGGACTGGGCAGCCAGAGATAATATGATCTATTGTTTCTTGTCGATCTCCACATATTCTACAGTTACTTGTTATATTTCTTTTCATTATGTGTTTTTGGTAATTTCTGGTGGGGAGGGTCTGGTCTTGTGCAGCAATTAAAAATCCTTCAGTCTCTGCTTTGAGTCCTGAGCTTCTCAGCCATTGCTGGGATTTTTCTCTATCTATTTCTTTCGCATTTAGTTTTTACCATGTAGGGGCTTTCCTTGCCATCGTTTTATCACGATCCGTTGCTGTTCTAGTTTTAGTTTGGATTTCATTTGTTTTATAGCTTTTGTTGTTTCTTCTTCTTCTTCTTCTTCTTCTTCTTCTTCTTCTTCTTCTTCTTCTTCTTCTTCTTCTTCTTCTTCTTCTTCTTCTTCTTCTTCTTCTTCTTCTTCTTCTTCTTCTTCTTCTTCGTATTTGTTAGGTAGATTGATTTCTTGTTTGTATTTGTCAGCTTCCTTAAATACTGAAAACAGTTTTTTGTTTTGCTCGTGTTTTGTGGCTATTTGTATTAGTTCCCCTTGCTTCTGGAGTAGGTATTTTTGCAGTCCTATGGTGGTTATTTTATAATAGTTTTCTAGCTGTATAAAACCCCTGCCACCTTCTGTGCGTTGTATATATAGCCTTTCTATGTCAGATTTTGGGCGCTGCATCCTATATCCTGTCATTATTTTTCTTGTTTTCCTGTCAATTTTACATAGTTCGTTTAGTGTCCAGTTAAGGATGTTGTAGCTGTAGCTTATAACTGGGACAGCTAAAGTGTTGATACCCATTATCTTGTTTTTAACATTGAGCTCTGTTTTTAGTATTGATCTAACTCGTCTATAGTACTCTTTCTTTATTTTTTATTTCATGTGTGTATGTTGTATCCTATCTAGTTCATTGACTCCTAAATACTTATATGGTTGACTTTCGTCTAGTTCTCTTATTTCATTGGCTTTATATAGTGTTATATTGCTACTTTTAACTAATTTTCCTCTTTTCAGGGTTGCTTTGGCACATTTTTCTAATCCGAATTTCATTTCTATTTCCTTGGCAAAGCCTTACTACCTGAAATCGAACTCGGAATCTTGGTGTTAGGAGCCCGCGCTCTTGACTACTGCGCCGTATGCCCGTGGGCATATACATAGATGCGTGTGTTTGCGTGTCTCTGTTTTTGTGTGTGTGCACATCTGTGTGTGTATGTATGTACATATGTGAAAGTGTGTGCCGTTGATATTTTTGGGCTAAAGATTAGCCGATGTTATACACCTCACTTCGATTTTACCACTTCTGAGATTCCAGTCGCTATAAAGCATCTCTTCACGGATTTTCCATACGTCATTCCGTAACTCTTGTGTGTGTGTGTATATATATATATATGATCTACAGGGGGAGAATTAACAAAAAAAAAACAGGCAAAAAAAAAGGTGTGCATTGCTTCGCGATCTATCATAGCGAATATGATATACATGCCTATAACACACACACACGCACACGCACATATATATATATATATATATATATATATATATATAAGCACATATAACATACGCGCACAGACATGGAGGGGCATATCTCAGGCTACGTCTACTAAATATACTTACAGGGCTTTCGCGGGACCGAAGATATATTATAAAACGCTTTCCCAAGGTGTCACGTAGTGGGAATGAACCCCTACTAATATACATTATTTACATAATTTATATTTAGCGGATATTTGTCCTCATCTTGTGTGTTGTGAACACAACGTTTCGGCTGATAAGCCCTCCACCCTTCATCAGGTGTCTTGGGGAAATTTCGAACCTCGGTTCTCATTTCCATGGTAGTTTTCGATGTTATTATTATTATTATTATTATTATTATTATTATTATTATTATTATTATCATTATCATTGTTAACCACTACGCCATATGCCCGTTGGCATATGGCGTAGTGATTAAGAGCGCAGACTACTAATCACATGATTCCGAGTTCTTATTACTATATAGCCAATCCCAGAGAATAAAAACTAAATTTGGGTGTTAAGTTAAATTTACAGAGTGGGCCTAGTTAGGACCAATAAATTTACATTATTCTTTGATTTATATTCATAATTTCAATAATAGAGTTGGTGAATCACGCTTTGAAACGATAGCAGCTGAGGAATGAACCAGTAAAATGCAAGCAGTAACTAAACTTTATTTCATACCTAGCTTCGTAGTTAGCTCCATATGTACCGTGTCAAACGACAGATATATTTAAACTATTAAACAATGAACAACTTTCTTTGATGTTCGACAGTTTCAAAACAGCTTATTTCGTAACGCATAAGTAGGTTCAATGTTCGCTATAATATTTTACATAAAATAAATTTTCTCTGAAATCTCATTTTACGAATCATGTTGTTCGCTATGTTTAGCAGCTAACCAACATAATTTGCATATATTCACTCTTGATTAAGATTTGCAGTCAATGACCTTAACTCTTGATTAACATTTAGCTATTTCTGTGCTTCTCTCTGACATTATCCATCCCTCTCTCGCTTTATGTATGTTTTCTCTCTCCATACTGAAGCATACACAAATATATATATAAATTTATGTATATGCAGATACATATGTATATGTGTGTGTGAGCATGTGCATGTGCATAGACCTGTCTGTATGTATGTGTATGTGTGTGTGTGTGTGTGTGTGTGTGTGTGTGTGTGTGTGTGTGTGTGTGTGTGTGTGTGTGTGTGTGTGTGTTTGCATGTAGTGTGACGTAAGTAAATATTCGCTTAACACAATAGGGAAAGATTTATCTGACATTCATTGATTTGAATAAACATTATGTTTAGCAAAGTAAATTTTTCGTAACTGGATCCATGAGTTAAACAAAGAAGTATCTACTAGCACACATATGGACGTGGCGTAAATTCATACGAGCATATATGGCTTTCAGTTTATTTAAATGGACACGTATACGTATAACATACGTACGCATATACATACGCACACACAGACACAGAGCCAGACACAAACACAGACAGGCATACACACACACAAACACACGCGCGCACACACATATGTATGTGTGTACATGTGTATATGTTTTTCTCATAGATTATCCTCCTCGATAAATAGAATGAGATAACATAGCCAAAGGTGTGTGGAATTTTCAGGAGATTGATAAAAAAGGGACGATGTAAGATGGCTAAATAAAGGGGAATATTAGACATCAATATGAGGAGATACTCTGGAAAAGGCAGTAAATATGGAGTATATAGAGAAATGTGAGAATGAATATATAAATAATAATAAAATATGTATAAATTTGTTATACTTGTAGCTCCATTATCCAAGGGAAATGGTGTGTAGAAGTGGAAGAAAGTCTTTCTGTTAGTGGTATGTAAGTAAATTCCAATATGAATTCATATTTTGTCATCATATATGACTTCCTTTGCAAATAGTGAGAGGACAAAGATAGTACATCAATAGCCAGCTAGAAGAGATATCTTCCTGGGGCTACAAGCAAAAGTAGCATCAACCCATGTGTGTTAGCCACATTTAGGTGACAAATACACTTTACGATGTCGTTCAGCTACTGTTTCGCTCAGAGATTTATATATATATATATATATATATATATATTAATAGTTATCGCCAAGCCAACATGGCAGTCCCAAAATTAGGACGAAAGCTGCCGTGAATTAGCTCCAAGAAGCCATCGCCTCTAGCTAGCTATGTGACACACGAAACCTGTGTCCTTTATAACCTTCGAACAGGGGAGGTCAGCAGTGTCCCCCTGCTGGTTTGGCATCTGCAGACTAGACTAGTTTCAGGGTGTTGCCCCTTGTCAATGCAGAGTAGCCAAGCCTTAGCCAGGCGGCGCTGCTGACTATCTGCTCGAAGGTTATTTATCTAATTTTAGTGGAATCTATCCACTGGTTTTCAGAAATAGAGTTATTAATATTTCTAAGTCTCTCTAAAGGAGACTACGGCAGCGGTACTGGAAATTAATAGTTATCGCCAAGCCAACATGGCAGTCCCAAAATTAGGACGAAAGCTGCCGTGAATTAGCTCCAAGAAGCCATCGCCTCTAGCTAGCTATGTGACACACGAAACCTGTGTCCTTTATAACCTTCGAACAGGGGAGGTCAGCAGTGTCCCCCTGCTGGTTTGGCATCTGCAGACTAGACTAGTTTCAGGGTGTTGCCCCTTGTCAATGCAGAGTAGCCAAGCCTTAGCCAGGCGGCGCTGCTGACTATCTGCTCGAAGGTTATTTATCTAATTTTAGTGGAATCTATCCACTGGTTTTCAGAAATGGAGTTATTAATATTTCTAAGTCTCTCTAAAGGAGACTACGGCAGCGGTACTGGAAATTAATAGTTATCGCCAAGCCAACATGGCAGTCCCAAAATTAGGACGAAAGCTGCCGTGAATTAGCTCCAAGAAGCCATCGCCTCTAGCTAGCTATGTGACACACGAAACCTGTGTCCTTTATAACCTTCGAACAGGGGAGGTCAGCAGTGTCCCCCTGCTGGTTTGGCATCTGCAGACTAGACTAGTTTCAGGGTGTTGCCCCTTGTCAATGCAGAGTAGCCAAGCCTTAGCCAGGCGGCGCTGCTGACTATCTGCTCGAAGGTTATTTATCTAATTTTAGTGGAATCTATCCACTGGTTTTCAGAAATAGAGTTATTAATATTTCTAAGTCTCTCTAAAGGAGACTACGGCAGCGGTACTGGAAATTAATAGTTATCGCCAAGCCAACATGGCAGTCCCAAAATTAGGACGAAAGCTGCCGTGAATTAGCTCCAAGAAGCCATCGCCTCTAGCTAGCTATGTGACACACGAAACCTGTGTCCTTTATAACCTTCGAACAGGGGAGGTCAGCAGTGTCCCCCTGCTGGTTTGGCATCTGCAGACTAGACTAGTTTCAGGGTGTTGCCCCTTGTCAATGCAGAGTAGCCAAGCCTTAGCCAGGCGGCGCTGCTGACTATCTGCTCGAAGGTTATTTATCTAATTTTAGTGGAATCTATCCACTGGTTTTCAGAAATAGAGTTATTAATATTTCTAAGTCTCTCTAAAGGAGACTACTATATATAAGCAACATGGATAACCAGAAGTAATGCAGTACGATCGTTTCAAGCAATTCCATTTAATTGAACAATGCAGTCATCACATTAGTTTAAAATGCAGAGCAATCCTCAGGTGCATAAAGACATATAATTTAATTAAATTTATAAAATGGACAGATTAGTATAAATTTACCTAAAATCTCCAGGAAGGTAACGAGATAGTCAAAGAACATGCTGTCTTCACTTCAGCTTAGAAGCTACTAAGGTTTCAGGAAGAAAGACTTGTTACAGATTTTGCTTGTCACTGTTTTGTGGGGTCAGTTTTAATTTATAGACTAGTTTTATCAATTCTTTGTATAGTTAAGGCCGAGAGTACAAGGAGCAGTGTCTGTTAGGAATGGGACTCGTAGGTATAGTCATTAAAAAAAAACTATCAAGATTTATAAGAAGCAATATCATGAGATTTGGTAGAGGAGAACTTAAATCAAGATGTTAGCTGACAATTAAAGGGGCAAGTCACTAGCAGACCATTGATAATGAAACAGGGGAAATCTTAGCATGTAGTACTATAGTTAAATATTTTAAACAATATTGCCATATTGTATAAAATTAGTTTAGGGTTATCCAATGGATAATTGCGAAGAATATTATAAGAAAAGGAAAAAAAAAAATTAATATTTTTAGTATATACCAAACTTTTACCACACCAGTGGGAGGAAAAGAAATTATCTAGAAATAGTTTAATATTTATACATATTATATATTTGGTATTAACTAAAGGAATATTGATGTTATAGGACGGTCTAATTTTATACTAATATTTAAAAACTAAGGGTTATAATATAGGTTTTAGAAATTATTATTGTAAGTCCATACATGATATTTATAGTTTCTCAGGGGTACGTAATTATATATACATGTAAACTTCCACATAGACTAAACCAGCATAGCTTATCAAATATATATATATATATATATATATATATATATATATATATATATATATATATATATATGATGTCGCATGGTCAAAATTAACGTGAGTTATTTAGACATTAGCAACTTTATTAGAATATTTAGCTGAAGATCAGAATGGAGTATTATTTGCCCTTAACTGTGAAACGATCGTACTAAATTAACTAAAGGCAAGTGTTTTTTTTACTCTTCTCTACTGTTTTTTGTTCTGTGTGTATCAAACATATCGCTATCAATTTAGAGTAAAATTTGTAGTTTTGGAATCAGTAGTTCTTTGGCTGCTATTTCTGAATTCTCAGTATGTTGGAGAAGTAGGTTACTGTCAATCCCTATATATTTATGATTATAAATGATTTTAGCGAAAAGGTTTTTTCATACTGAGCTACCCGGCAACATTGTTAATTATTAATTTTATTAGTAATTGACGATTCCCTTCCCTGCATATCTATATTTTAATAATACCTCTAAGGTGAATAGTTAAACCGCAAGAAGTTCGTATGGGTCTCTTTTCTATGCGGGACTATTTATGATACACACTGAATTGAATTCATTAGGGTGAGGGATTTTGAACTCACTGGCCGATAAATTTCTTACCGTCTGCCTCACGTGGTCTTGATGTCGCATGGTCAAAATTAACGTGAGTTATTTAGACATTAGCAAATTTATTAGAATATTTAGCTGAAGATCAGAATGGAGTATTCTTTGCTCTTAACTGTGAAACGTTCGTACTAAATTAACTAAAGGCAAGTGGCTTTTTTACTCTTCTCTACTGTTTTTTGTTCTGTGTGTATCAAAAATATCGCTATCAATTTAGAGTAAAATTTGTAGTTTTGGAATCAGTAGTTCTTTGGCTGCTATTTCTGAATTCTCAGTATGTTGGAGAAGCAGGTTACTGTCAATCCCTATATATTTATGATTATAAATGATTTTACCGAAAAGGTTTTTTCAAACTGAACTACCCGGCAAAATGTTTAATTATTAATTTTATTACTAATTGACGATTCCCTGCCCTGCATATCTCTCTCTCTCTCTCTCTCTCTCTATATATATATATATATATATATATATATATATATATATATATATATATATATATATATATATATATATATATATATAATGTTCATCACCGAAAATTTGAGACTTGTATTTCCTTTTCCTGTAAAACAATGTTTTTTTCTTATATTATGGTTGTCCGTTGGGTTTTCGGTCAAGGTCGTCAAGGAATGTTTTATTTCCACGATATAGAACTACTTAGGAGGTCCTCGAAAGCATAGCATCTGAATGTTTTATTATTCTTTTACTCCGATATTTTTCAAATGGAAACGTCTGATATTTCTATCCCTTTAAATGTCAGTCGTGTTGATAGAGATAGTAATACCGTTGTGCTTCGAAATAAAGCAGAAGAAAAATACGTTTTTTTTTTGTTTGTTTTGTAAGGAAAAATATTAAATTGCAGAGATGCAGCGGAAAGAAATCTTGGAACGAAACGCAAATCGATATAAGCAGGGGAATAACACAAAACAATAATTGTATGAAAAGAAGCTCAATAACAGGATAGAAAATAACAAACACATTGAGGGGACAAATTGCTGAAAACGAAATATCAAGTAGATTTTCCGTAAAACAATATTGGAACTCGTTTTAAATACTTCCATTGGACTGCAAACATATTCAAACAAAAACCTCAAATAATTAATCGGCGTTCCATTATTTGTCTCCTTTCTAATTCCTCTCTTCACCTATCCAGTCCCGAATCCTTTTATATCTTTGATTGTTTTTTTGTTTTACACACAACTTTCGCATATCTTAAGTTACTCAATCAAACATTTTCCCCACATCATTTACATTCTTTCCAGTTCCTTTTCTCTTCGCAGATATATACTTAATGTACTTTTCTATTTAGACACAACTACGTCCGGTAAACGTGTATACCTACTTGTAAATATTGTAGTAGTATGCATTTCAACTGTGTATTATTTTTTGTTGATGTACAAGGGGTGGACAAAATAATGGAAACACTTAGCATCATAGCATCATCATTTTAAAACATCTTTACTCTTTTACTCTTTTACTCTTTTATTTGTTTCAGTCAGTTGACTGCGGTCATGCTGGAGCACCGCCTTTAGTCTAGAAAATCGACCCCAGGACTTATTCTTTGTAAGCCTAGTACTTATTATATCGGTCTCTTTTGCCGAACCGCTCAGTTACGGGGACGTAAACACACCAGCATCGGTTGTCAAGCGATGTTGGGGGGACAGACACAGACACACAAACATACATATATACATATATATATATACGACGGGCGTCTTTCAGTTTCCGTCTACCAAATCCACTCACAAGGCTTTGGTCGGCCCGAGGCTATAGTAGACGACACTTACCCAAGGTGCCACGCAGTGGGACTGAACCCGGAACCATGTGGTTGGTAAGCAAGCTACTTACCACACAGCCACTGCTGCGCCTATAATTTTTTTTTGGTGTTTTTTTGTTATTTAGTATTAATGTTGCTTAATATGTTTAGCTAAAATTGCTGTTTCTTTTTAGATATCATCAGAAAAATGTAATTAAAATTCATTAAAATGACAGATCTATCGGGCTTTCAAAAAGGTCAAATTGTTGGTGCTCGTATGGCAGGCGCTAGCGTAATGAAAACTGCTGAAATGTTCGATGTATCAGGAAGTACTGTCTCGAAAGTAATGACAGGCATCAAGAAAGAGGTGAAAACCTCGTCGTCGAAACAAAACTCCGGAAGAAAACCAACACTTTCAGATAAGGACCGTCGGACCCTTACATAAAATGTTATAAAGGATCACAAAAGTACAGCTCCCAAAATTACTATTTATCTCAGTTTTGCAACCATTCAGCATCCTTGTTGTGCTGCTTTTTTTGCTCTATGTTATCTGGTAATAATTTGTTATTTATACGCTCTCTATTAATTATTATTATTATTATGAACATCATCATCATCATCATCATCATCATCATCATCATCATCATCATCATCGTCATTATTGAAGAAATGCGAGATGCAATAATTTTCCAGCTATTGAGGTGATTTGTGTCCAACCATTTTTTTCTTTCATGGGGCTAGTCCAGGTCCTTTCGCATTACCCATTGAATCTACTGTGCCGCTCTGTCATGCTTGTTGAGATACTCTGTGCTTGTTTCCCGTACATGTAATTTTTGTAATTTCTGCATTTTAAATTATCTTATATGTTTCCTTTTTCTGTTTTGTTACTAAGTATGCAGTTTTCTTCTATATGTGCTCTAAGGTTTTAGCATGCAATCATCGGAATGTTTCAAATATGCTTCATGTCTAATTGTGGCAATCTTCAGTTTTAATTTAAGCAGTAACAATCAATGGTTGTCCTCTTTTCATGGCAAGTAAAGTCGCTCGACATTTACCTTAGGGTGATGCATTCTTTTCATATTCAACTTTTTTTCGTACTTTTTGGTCAAGTTTATATATTTCAGCAATTGACTATCTAATAATATTGTAATTATAAGTTCACGATCTGTATGGCTATAGTATTAATTGATTCGATATTGTAGTTCTGTCTTGTGTGTTGCCCTTACCCTGCGATGACATTCTTTTCTTCTCATTTGCTTTATCCTTGAATGTTTAATTCCATCACATTCACAAATCCCTAAGTATTTGTGACATTCCTCTTGTTATAAAGCCTTTATAATATTCTGTTGGCCAAGGTTAACGTTGGACGTTTCTCTCATTTTCCCTCTGATGCCTAATGCCATCCTCATGTCATCACTGAAACGTTAAAAAATTGCTAGTAAGCTCTGTAGCTGCTGATCCGTTCTTGCCAAAATCTTTATATCGTCCATACAAAGGAGCTGATTTATAGTTTTGTCAAAATTTCTATAGACACATTGTGCTTCATCTACCAATTTGAAAAGAGGTACTTAAGGCTAGACAAAAGAGGAGAGTGACAGAGAGTCACTTTCTCAATCCAGTTACGTGGTAGATTATGAAAAGCGTTTTTATAGTCTATCCAGGCTATTGATAGGTTCTTGTGCTGCTTGTGACAATCTTGCAAAACTATCTTATTGGTCAGAAACCGATCTTTGAAACCCTAGGACCCACGTTTACATCCTTTTTGCTCATCAGTAAATATTCCATTTCCTGGTAAGATGCTATAAGTGCATTCGGTCAAGACAGATTTTGATAACTTGGACATCGTTATTAAACAGGTTATGCGTCTATAATTATTCTGCTGTATTTATTTCCTCATTTTTAGGATGTAGAGATGTAACACGATTAACTAACCAAGAGACCAAGAGGGAATCACATTTGTCTGCTGCAAAACATTGTTGTAAATTCTAGTCAGTACTTCATGAGTTTCTGAAAAAAGCATTCAAGCAGAAGTTTGGAAATTAATCCTTTCCCGGAGACTTCCATTCGCTTGGTTTCCAGGGAGCAGGTCCTTAATTTTCTACCTTGACACCATTCCACTTTTGCTGTTCGAAGGATGCTGATTAAGTAGATATTCTATCAATCAATTTTTCTTCTGCCCAAATTTTACTGCAGAATTCTTGCACTTCTTTTGATGGGACACATATTAATGTAACTAAAACTTTATTTATCTTCCTCTAAAATTATTTCGATTAGTTTTAAACATACCGTTTTACTTGAAGAACCTTGCGAGACTCATATACCGTGCTATGCAGGCAGCTTTCTACGGTAACTTCGGCCTGCTCGTTTCTATAATGATATCGATGTCAAGTATGGATTCCATATTATATATTTTCTTTAATTTTCATATTTTTGTTTCTTTTTGCTTGATATTCTTGTCAGACTTAGTTTTTTCTTAGTCATTGTATATCAAACCTAAATAAGTGAATTCTTTGTTGGATTTGGTCTTGACAAATATGCATTTTTGAGAATGTTTTCTTTTTCTAAATGTATAACCACACAGACTACTTAAGATCTTATGAGTTGCATAATACAAATATTTGATACTTGTAATATGGACATCATTAGCTTAAAGGGCAAGGTTGATTTCACCAGTTACTTTCAGGCTTTCGTTAGAGTTGCGAATTTTTGCGACCAGCCATTCAATCATGGTTTGATTCTTTTTTAGATCATCTTCTTAAGTTGAATCAATTTCTGTTTGATTTTCATCTTCCTTGATATTTATGGATGGATGAGAGTGTATTTCATTTTGCTTAACATTTACATTTGTTTTTTTTTTCTGTAATTACTGCGTTTTCATCAGAGCTGATGCATTTGTCTAAATTATTTCTCCATTAATATCTTTCGCTGAATATTCGTTCCTTTTGTGCTTTACTGGTTGTTTAATCCGGTCAATCTCAAAATCAGTATAATGTTTCTTTACAATATTGGCAAGCTTGTTACTATCTCTGTGAGATAATATTTCAAGATGCTTCTCTCTACAATTTAGGTATGTTCTTTTTTTTAGTATTGGATTTATTTTGGGGAAAATACATGGCGCAATAGAAGGCATAAAGAACGTCTTTATTATCTTCCCTGGGGTATCTTTCATGCGTTTTCCTTTGACAATTTGATGATGAGCTTGGATGGCCGTAATTTGGAACATTCCAGTTAAGTGGTGCTACTAGCTCCTGAATTTCGAAAAAATTTGAACTAGTAGCTGATTTTTCTCTCCCAGTCTAGTCTCTGACTGGGCGGGACGAACCCAGTTGATTCTGGTGAGAACCGATCCGCTATGAGTTTTGCTTTGCTGTCATTGGGACATGAGGAGACTGAACGTTAACGGAATGGAATGGATCTATATATTTAGCGTTAACGTATTGAGGTAACTTCCCCTCCGAGTTCATTGAAGGAAAAGGTTACTGGTAACGCAATTTCATGGGGCTGACGGGCCGATATTCACTTCTATTTCTTTAATTGATATATTTATTGCTAGAAACAGTTGCTTTGGAGTATTTCAATCTTAGGTATGATTCGTTTGCTGTTATTATCATAATTCTTCTTCTTCTTCTTCTTCTTCTTATTATTATTATTGTTCTTGTTGTTGCGTTGTTGTTGTTGTCGTCGTTACCATCATCATCATCACCACCATCTTCATCATTATCACCATTACTATTTAACGTCTTTGCACAGCTTCTAACATTGGAGAGGTACTCTGGTGCCAGTTTTTCACTACCTGTGATCCAAGATAACAAGCCACAGTTTTCGAGCACCATCTGGAGTAGTCTAGCGGTTCCAAACAGTGCTATTTTCTGCAAGTGCTCCAAACTTATTGCATCCCCTATTTGTTCCATGTACTTCTCATGATGTTTACTCACTGTTCCCAAGGTTCCGACAATTATTGGTACTACTACCACCTTTTTCATCGACCAAAACTGCTTCACCTCCGAAGCTAACCTGTCATAACTTGTTGTAAGCTGGGCATGCTATATCTATTATCCAGCAAAGTTTGTTTTCTTTCTCAATGAAGACTATGTCCGGTTTCCTATTCTCTATCTCATGGTCACACTGAATCATCAAAAAACCCATAGGATCTTTGCATTAACATTTTCGATAATGCCTTCGGGTTTGTGGTCGTACCAAGTGTTTGCTCTGTCAGGTCCATACATCTTGCAAAGTGCCCATTGGACAAGCCTTGCTATATTGGCGTGGTATCTCTTGTATTACTTCTAGGCTTGTGGCGTACATTGAATGGTAATATGCCATACACTTTCACCGTTTTGTCCACAGACACTGCATTTATCACTTTCTAATGTGTTATCTATTCTGTATGTTATGTTCTTAGGGCTTGCTCTTGTTCAGCACACACTAGAGCCTCCGTTTTCGGTTCAAAATAACTTTTAGTCATCCACGGGCATCTTGTTTCTATGTCTGTCTTTTCTTCAACATCTCTATGAAACTAACAATGTATTCTTTTCTTTGTCCACCTATTTTCAGTTTAATTCTTAATATTTGAGCTGGGCATTGGTCTCTTATATATCCCTGACCTCTTGTGCATTCTGATTAAACTCATTTGGATTACTTTAAATGTTTCTTCCAAAAATCTTCAGTTTACTGCTCAGAAGGAGGTGTTTTCACAATAATAGTATTTTCCCCCAGTTACATTTAAACATATTTTGTGTTCTCTTTGGAAACAATGTTTTGTTTATGGAATGCTGAGCTTTTTTTTTTTGGGGGGGGGGGTCTTGCCAAATGTTTCAATTTTAATTCTAGATTTTAGTTGAATGTTTCAATCTGTATATCCTCTGCATCTTGTGCATTTTGTAAATGTCATGTTTAGCTATTGTTCTTATTGGTTTGTTGGGTTTATTAGTTTTCCCTTTGCTTGCTTCAAGTAGAAAAGATATATCAGCTCTTAGCAGATTTTTTCCATCCATGCAGTCCGTTTGTGTACTTTGCACTTTGCTCATTCTTACGTTGGATGTTCTTTTCAAAATGAATTAACCAAAGCATATTTCGTTATCTGCTCATACCTGTATGCAATATTAGTCGTTTCATATCCTCCATAATAATTAACTATCGCAGTATTTGGTTGGTTAATTCTTAACTATTCACTAGCATCTAAACGGATCTCAATTCCAACTCTAGTGTACAAACAATTTTGAGACTTATGATTCTCTTATTTTACATTCCGTATCTTATTTCGCACTTCTACGCAAAATCAATTTAGCGTTTTCAGTCCATTACTATTATCTATTCCTTGTCTCTTTCTCTTTCTTCTGTAAACTTATTATCTTTTCTTTTTTCGGTTTCAGTCGTCTTCATTTCTAGTTTATTATTCCTTTATGTTTTTATTTCTTCATATTCCATTCGCTTGTATATATGTCTTAAATAAAATCCGATGGAATAGTACCTTATTAAAGATTTATTCGTAGATTCTATTCTCTCTCTTTTACTCTCTCTCTCTCTCTCTCTCTCTCACATATCTTTCATTTTTCTTCTCACTTTATAATGTAGTTTTTAGATGGATGCGTACATAGTTATCACACAAAACTTCCATTTATTTATACAATTTTTATAAGATATTTTATATAACAGATTCCTCTACAAGTATTTTCAAATACAATAATAAATCAGAATTTAATGCTTGCACATAAAAAAAACCCTACTTTGTTTACATTTTATATCCAGGAAGTGTTATATGCGTGACAAACAGTGACATATTACAAGGTATCACAAGAAAATTTTGTATTCTCCAGAGGTAAAGAAACGTGAGTATAGGCAGAAACGCTTAAAAAATCAGTAAGGTTAAACGGAGTTTATAAATATACACATGTAAATATATAGGTAGACGCAAGCATGAATATTTCGATTCGAGTTCTCTCTACAGCAGGATACACTTTCTTAGTAAATGTCGAATACCCGGGAAGTAAACTATGCGATTTAACATGCAAGTTGTGAATATCATGTTCGGCATGTTCACATGTATACACACAATTTCACACAGAAATACACAGCTACATTCATATATATGATTGATATATGCATGTGTGTGTGTGCGTGTGTGTGTGTGTGTGTGTGTGTGTGTGTGTGTGTGTGTGTATGTTTTTGGCTTTTTGAACTTTCCACTTTTCTATATACTTCATTCTCGCTTTTTGATTTCTTATACCGCACCGTCTTTAGTTCATTATGGCATGTGGGCTGTGTCTGATGACTGTGTCGAGATGCTAGAAGTATTTTAAAACAGTGTATGGCATGTACTTAACGCATGAGACTAATAGCAGCACTAAAAACATGTATTGTGCTTATTAAAATTTATTCATTCTTTCACCAGAGGTTATCTTACCGTCAAGGAACAGTACAGAATGTATATATATATATATATATATATATATATATATATATATATATATATATATATATATATATATATATATATATATATATATATATATATATATAAATAAAAATATATATATATACATATAAATATATATATATATATATATATATATATATATATATATATATATATATATATATATATATATATATATATATATATATATATATATATATATATATATATATATATATATATATATATATATATATATATATATATATATATATATATATATATATATATATATATATATATACACACATATATATATACACACATATATATATACATATATATACATATATATATATATATATACACATATATATATATACACATATATATACATATATATGCTTGTTTCAACCATATAAACGGTCCAAGTAAGCAGACGCCTGCATGCCCTCCTCACATATTTCTCCTTCGACAGAGAGAGACATTCGTTCACAAGAATAAGTTTTCGTTATCCGCCTGCTCTGATTTATGTTTCGGAGGAACATGCGAGGTTATTAATACTTTGAGTAAGCAGGGAAGCGCATTAGACAGAAACGCCATCCTCCACAAGTTTAAAACAATCAAGAACTGTATGTTTATAAAGTAAAGATTACTAGCAGTTTACATAACACGCTTACCATTCCCAATATGCTATTTCTTTCTATCACGTCTCTCTTTGGTAATTCATAGCAACATATGGTCTACAGGAAAAAGTACAATGCATCTTTTGCACAACAGTTACGTTATGATTCCGAAAAAGAACTTCAAGATTCAATACATGGACTTCCTACACTTTTTCATGTGTTTGTGTGCGTGTGTGCGTGTGTGCCTGTGTGTGTGCTTGTGCGTGTTATATATGTGTGTGTGTTTGTGTCACTGTGTGTGGGGGTGTCACTGTGCGTGTGGGTGTGTCGTTGTGTCAGTGTGTGTACCCCCAGTATCGCTTAACAACCAATTTTGGCGTGTTTAGTGCCCTGTATCTTTGCAGTTGGGCCAAACAGACCGATAGAATAAATACTAGACTTAAAAAGAATAAGTCTTAGTGTCGATTTCTTCGACTAAAACCATTCTGGTGGTGCTTACGTATGCTTACTCTCCACCATTTTAGTGGTGCTTAAGTATGACTGCAGTTGAAAGATTGAAGCGCGCAAATGAATATTTGTGTGTCTGTGTGTGTGCGCGTTTGTGTTTATGTGTGTATGAACATGTAGTAATTTTTGTTCTTGTATAGTTGTAATAAAAATCTTACTTTAATGAGAGAGCTGTTACTCTAATTTGTTTGTCTTGACGTAAACTTCGAAGTCACATCTGAATAATATGTTTAAAAATTATATTGTCACAGACAGACTTACACACACGCCCACACACACATACTTACACGCACGCACACACACACACACATGCACACACATATATGTGTAGATGAATATGAACATATATGTATATATACACTTACATACACGTATATACAACATACATTGATATACATAAATATATATATTTGTGTGTGTATATATATACATATATATGTTTACTCCCACACAGATAAATGCAGGCAGAAGCATGTACAATGAAAAATATATTTTTTAAAACATGTCCTCTTTTGGGAGGAAACCTTAATATGAAGTCCATTCAGAATATTTTTGAAGGCCTGTTATCCTGTTATTCTCTCTTTTTTTTTTTTTTCAATGCTTTACCTATTTACAAAGGCTGAAAATTACTCTAGCTAGGTATTGTTTCCCCAATGAATTTAACTTCTATCCTGAAATAAATTATTATTTCATGAAAAAATATATTTCAATATGAAAATATATTTTATTTATGTTGTTGTGTGAAAACATTTAGCAAAACTTTAATATTAATTCCATTGTAGGAATTTAATTTCATGTCATGTTATTCTGATACTGTTTTTTTCTTTCTTTTATATTCTGTTTTCTAAATATTCTAACATGAAAATTAAGTTGCTACAACAAAAGTAATTGCATTTCCTAGCTACGATAGTTTAGAATTAAGCTTCATACAGATAAACGAATTATACTTAGAGAGGAGGCATGAGTTTATATATATATATATATATATATATATATATATATACATATATATATATATATATGTATATATATATATATATATATATATATATATATATATATATATATATATATATATATATATATATATACACATACATATATCCATATATATGTATATACATAAATACATATACACATGATATATATCTACATATATATATATATATATATATATATATATATATATATATATATATATATATATATATATATATATATATATATATATACATGTATATGTATGAATATAAAGATATATATATTTATTTAATTTGAATTACAAACGTGTGGCTTTTTCTATAGGTCATCTTATGTGTGTATAGCTTTCAGTAGCATCTATTCTTTTAAATTGGAAATAACAAATATATCTTCTTTTCATTTGACTGTTACTGCTTGCAAATAAAAGGACTTTGACAATTATTACATAGTTTGTTGTTTTACAAAGAGAGTAAATAAGTGAATAATATTGTGTTTCATTGCGATACAGCTGTATATCACCAAAAGAAAGATAGAAGCAAAACCACTTTAATAGAATACGTATGAATATTTACATCGCTCTATATGTATGTGTTTATGCATGTATCTATGTATACGTAGATACATACATACCATCTATCTATATATATTCATGTGCATGTTTGTTTTTTTTCTTTGAATGTATGTATGTATTGCCAAAGTAGACAATATTTTAGGTTTCCCGTTTTTTCTAAAGCAGCTTAATGTACTGGTGAATAGCTAACGGTGACGGAGATCATGAAGATTACATTTCGAAAAACCTCGCAGCGTATCGAAATGCCAACGTCATGACATATGCTCAACGCTCAGTGAATATTGTAAACGTTTGTAAAAGATTCTAAGACGTGACATGGACAGCCGCTACGGGGACAACGAAGCTGTTTCTAACAGGAAGGAACTCCATAGGCATGCTGTTTTCCCTCGCAAACAGAAATTCTTCTCCAAGTCCGAGAACAGGACCTTAGGCTCAGTTTAGACTGTCGTATGAAGATGCCGACGACTATAGTCAATACTTGCCTGGAGAGATTTGTTATACAAGTGGCATCAGGATTCAGCACCTTGCCATTCTTCTCTAAACAGTTCAAATCGTTGTTGAAGAATTTCTACGATTTCATCAATCCAAATTTGCAGACTTCTAATTCCATTGATTGTAATTCCAAAGCTTATAATGTTTGGGAAAGATTCCAACCGTTTTGCCCACAACACAAAGGCTGAGCTGATAACCAAAATCAAGTGGCCAGAAGGATACGGTCCCAGCGCTATAGTGTGAGACATTTGCGCTAGATTTTAGAGGCATTTTGAAACCGAGCTGGAAGCTGAGTGTCATCTTTCAGACATAATCTATTTCCTATATTCAGACATAAAAAAAAAATGATTTCGCGCTATGTCTGTGTATACGTGTGTGTATGTACACCCGCATATATGTATATGTGTGCAAGCACATACTCTCGCATGCACACACAAAAACATACACAGGCACACACTAACTTCTACACCTTCATGCACATGCATAAATATATTTATACTTATATATTTCTATTTTTCTCTTTCGCTCTCTCTCTCTACATCTATCTATCTATCCATCTATATCTCTCTGTATCTATGTATGTATCTATCTATCTCGCTATCAATTTATCTGTCTGCCTATCCATCTGTCTATCTCTCTCTCTCTTTTTTTTTATCGCTCTCTCTGTTTATGTATATATGTCTGTCTGTGTGTGTGAATACATACAAGTGTGCGCGCGTGCATTTGTATATTAGTGACTGTTGAACCCAGCTCTTGATAAACATGCACTTTCGCAGGCTTTGCAGCAGAACCTTCCTCATTAACTACACTGGCGATTCAGTGTGTATCATGTTACTGCATACATACATATATACATACACCCAATAACACAAACATACATATATATACATACACACTTACTCACATACACGCACACACACACATATATACATGTTCATATATACATACTTATATCTCACACAAAGTAAAGTAACATTAAAACCTCGATTTCGTTCAATGTTCAATTGTGTTTATTTGAGTGTTTCTATGATTCCCGGACCCTGTGCTCTATCACTCACCAACCAACATATAATCATTGCACCTGTATGGCATACCGCGTTGGTTAAACCTCTCAAACGAACCAGATATAATAATATAATATCAGCTGACATATAAATAAAATGAGTGAATGAGAGAAAGAGATGGAAAGCGACTGGAGTAGAAATGAAAAAGACTATGAATGAGGCAGGTAAGTTTACAGGGAAACCTTCGATGGCAAAGAGAAAGCAGATGTCATTTAAATCACCCGTTTACTTAGTTTCAGTTTGGATGCCAATAGACCTCGTGTGTTTATTCGTGTGTCCCATACACGAAGCATTGTTTAGCATATTGACTACGTGCTACTGAAACAACGAATTAGTTTATGTTCCATAATCTTTTGCTTTCAATTCACTTTGGAGTGATTCATAATTACTTCTTGAGAGTCTTGGTATTTCTATTCTACTTTAAGCAGTCTATTAAAGCGACTCCAGTTCGCAACTGGTACTTCATTTATCGACTGCGAAAGGATGAAAGGTAAAGTCGATCTCCGGGTAGTTTGAACTCAGAAAATAAGGACAGACGAAATATCTCTAAGCATTTTGCTCAGCGTGCTAACGTATCTGCCAGCTCGGCCTCTGTCATATATAAAAGCGCTGCACAGAAATATTTAAAGCATATATCGTGTTTGTATGATATGTCAACGACTTGCCATCGTTGATATATTGGTAGTAATGTATTTTAGTAACAAACATAGCAAATAATATATAAGGTTTCCATGTTAGTACCGTAAGCACATTCAATAAATTATAATTAATAAATGTACGGTAGAATTTGTCATATTATTATGTGATATATATCAGATATCAGATATTGATAATCTGTATGGATCTGGAAACCATAATTCATATTCAATATAGATGCTGGTTTTCTAATGAAATCATTTTACAAAGTGATTTTAATGTATTAATAACGCTGTAACATTCATTGCTCCCACTCTTACACACGCACAACACATATACGTATATGCTTATATACATATCCCCAGCCATATACAGATATACAAGCAAACACAGACACATAAATATATACACATTTAATACGCATACGAATACTCACGTACATGCACACAGACAAATACATACATACACATATATGTAATCTGAAATAATCCGATCTACGCATCCAATGTTTCTTCGAAGAACGCTAAATAGTTCCTAGCAATATTGGATAGGTGTTTGCCGAAATCCTGAAATCCCACAAATACGACTCCCTATTTAACAGGAGTAGCTTGAAGGTGTCATACAGAAGCTCCTCCAACTTGGTGCAGCATTTGCACCGAATCAAAAACAGGAGATTAAACAAGGGCTCGAACAATACACCCAGGTCATTCTCAACTAATTAACCTGTAGCCAATGCTTAGTCGACCTACCCCCAGAGAGAGACGGGTGCAGGAACAGATAGCACGGAACAATCCGGAAATAATGACAACCAAGTCTCAAGTAGCTCCGGGAGGCTGCATAGCAACATAATGTACACGAACCGACAAGTAACGAGAACTGCGTGACCATTTCATTATAGCCGCCGGTCACAAACAACAGCCAGCAATAAATGCTATTGTAGGGACAAATCAAGTCGCCCAGTCGGTAATGTCTGCACGACTTGCAACATCGTATATAAATGCACAGTGCACACACATAAGTACAACTGACGACTCGTACAAGAATAAATACCGCAAACGCATCTCAAAAATCATTAAATGCCATACAGCCTCACAGGCAGATTTTCTGAAAAATGTCTGAAAAAAATATCTCCACAGGGTGAATAAACTGTCATCTAATATTTGCAAATATGAAAATAAAACTGACATCTCAATTTAACAAATATATTTGCCAAAATTAAGTAAAAATATCTTGAAATACTAAAGAGTAAATGTTTTAAATAAAATCGCTGTTTAAGTTGGTAAATGCTGCCATAATCCTTGCCATCAGTTCCTATTTGGTATTGCAAGGAGTTTTGTTGGTTTCTCGCTCAAATGCGTCCCATAGATAATAATCAAGGCAGTTGCAGTCTGGTGAGTGATCACAGAAATTGTCTAACAGCTATGATTGGGTCCTATGGCATGTTGCAGAATCGTATTGCTAGATATTGGGTCTTCCGGCAGGCACCCGCTTGAACCAGGTCAGCACTACCTCCTTCAAGCATTTGATGTGGACCTCCGCGTTGAGTCTGAGACCGTGGGAGAAGGTGAATAATGGCATAACGTCGACATCACTAATGATCACTATAGATACCATGATGTTGACTGGCTGTTTGATTTTCATCACTCTCGGTACATGTCCTCAGTTTGACACCCAAATACTCTGAAATGTTCGTATTGGAGCTTCCGGCACGAAAGCCAAGCAGTACAGTAGTAAATTTCAGGCAGAGTGAATTGCCTAATTTTGCTGTTTTTCTCACAGACTGGGCCCAACTAACCATGCTACACTGTATAGTCAACAAACTCAAAAACAAACAATGTGCATGCGCACAATAAAATATACTATGACGACAAATTATTCATCGCAGGCAGTATATCCACGGTCGAGTCGATATCAGTAAAGTTAAAATTTGGATAAGTGGGTTCCGCATGAACTCAATGAAAATCAGAAACAGCAATTTTTGGATGTCTTCATTATGCTACTTTCTTGTCACAAAAATTAATCATTTTTCAATCGAATTGTAACATCTGATGAGAAATTAATCCAAAACAACAACTGTAAGCGTTCGGCAAAATGGTTGGACAAAGACGAGTCAGCAAATAACAGTCCAAAAAGGAAAATTCATCAAAAGAAGCTGTTGGTGTGTGTTTCGTGGTCTGGCGCATGTGTGATCCATTATGATTTCATTAAACCTGGCTCATCAATCACGGCCGACGTGTACTGCAACCAACAGTACCAAATGATGCAGAAATTTACGAAAACAATAGTCTAGATTAGTCAACAGGTTCACTGCTATTTTATTGCAAGAAAACGCCTGACGACACACTTCAAAAATGACATTGGCAAAAGTTGAGGATTTGGAGTTCGAAGTTGTCCATTTTCAGCCGTATTAACCTGATCTTCCCCCACTGACTACCACTTCTTTCAGAATTTGGATAAGTTTTTGATAGGAAAAATAATTAATTCCGAGAATGCGGTAAAACAGTTTCCAAGATTTTTATTGACTTTACCTTGCCAGGCTTTTACAGTTCTGGGCTGGTCAAGCTACCGCCGACATGGCACAAGTGTATTGACAATATGGGTGCATACTTTGATAAATAAAACTATTCCTTGTATTTATAAAACATTAGCAAACATGTTTTTACTTTTCTACAAATTTCATACTTGACGACCTAATATATGTTTGTGTGTGTTTGTGTATGTGTATATTAGACACACACAAAGACACACACAGCTTACATATTCATACATAGACACGCTAATATATATTTATTTATATATCACTACGCGTATGTGAGAGAATGGTGTGGGTAAATGTGTGTGCGTGTACAACATTCCATGATAACGATTTTAGAAATGAATTATTATAATCATATACGCGCAAGGTATTTTTTCTCGCTGTGGAGATTGTTTATCAAGAGCACCATTAACGATTCTAGTAAGTTTATAAATCACAATGTCAATAATCTCTTGGGTCAGAGTTTAGTGACTCAGAGACGTATTGATTTCAACAATTTGGATTCCATCGAAATATCTACATTTCAAATTTATAAAGAACCTGCACTTGACATATCACGCAAAATGATATATAACAATATGTGTTTATAGTTCGACAAATATCATTTAATTATATCCCATTCACCAAGAATAAGAGCCATGTATTGCATTTCATGGTAAACATATGCTATTAATAGTTAATAAATAGTTGGTAAATATTGTTTGATAAACACTAATTAGTAGAGTGTATTTGACAAAAATGAATTAATTAATATTATAAAAATATAAAGTTCGAATGTTATGCTTTGTATATGTTATCTCATTAGCATTATATTGCTATCACTGTTTTATAATTTTATTCATGATAATATTGTTATAAATGTATTGAGTACACAAATGCGGGGCAGAGACAGAAATATTAGTGGTGTTTCGTCTATCTTTATGTTCTGAGTTCATATTCCAGCAAGGTAGATTTGCTTTCACCACTTAGGGGTCGATAAATTAAGTACCATTTGCATACTGGAGTCGATTTCATCGACTCGCCCCTCCCCCAAAATTTTAGGCCTTGTGCCTAGAGTAGAAAAGAATATAATGATTACACTGAGGCGGCGCACATGCAGGATTGTTTCAACGCAGGGGAAAATGCATAGAGACATTACGTCTGTCTTTACATTCTGAGTTCATATTTCACCGAGGTTGACCTTGCCTTTCATCCCCTCGGGATAGATAAAATAGGTACCAATCGAACACTGGTGTCGATGTAATCGACATACATACATTCATTCATACATACGTAGATACATACGTACATACTTACATACATACATACATTTCATTTACACTGTTTATGATATGATATTGGTTACGATTTTGACAATGGTATTTTTATCTTCGAAACATTCGCCGAGAATGTATAAAGTTTGATTTACCACGAAGTTTACTTGCTTCTAAATCATATTACTACTACTAGTAATAACAATAGTAATAATAATAGTAATAATAATAATAATAATAATAATAATAATAATAATAATAATAATAATAATAAAAATCAGTGATCATGACTTAATGTCATGTAGAATGTTGTAATATATTTTAAATGGTTTTGTATAAAGAAACACTTATAAAAACGATTTCATTTTAAAATATAATGATTGCATTTTATTGAAATTGAAAATGCGTTTATTTTTCAATAAAATACATGTATATCGGAGCAGATATTTAAATTTTAACATCATAGTCAATTCCATGTGAGTTTACAATTTGAGGCGATTAAATTTGCAAATGTACTTAATCATTTATTCAGTGAAGAAAAAATAAATCTGCTGTCCAATTATAATGATGGAAAATGTTATAACAGAATGACTAATTAAATCATGATACTGCTATTTACAACTTTTCTTTCTTTAAATTCTACTGTAGCTTCTTTCTAGAAAAGGGTATTGTCATTAATATTACGAAATAGAACTTAGATGAATGAAGATATTTAATATACTCTTTCATTTTCCAAGAAAATCCGACAGGAATCCTTGAGGATTAAATGAAAATCAAAGAAGAAAAAATTCTAAATATTATTTTAAAAATTAAGTGAAATTATTATACATTTTAATTTTTTTATTCATTTTTTTTGTTTGTTTTTTAGAAAATAAATATTTTCGGTTGAAGAAGGATTTTCTTTGATAAGAGATTAAATGAAATTTGAATAAAATAAAGGCGTATATATAAACATCCGTTAATCCTCATCAGTGGAGAATGTAATGTTTTTTGGCATAATCTAAAACCTACGATCACAAACACACACAAACACTCATCCATACACACACAAACATGCACACTCAGGCAAACATATTCACATGTTCTCACACACGCACACACATATATATAAATGCTTGTATGAGAGTGTACGAATATGTATATATACACGTATCTACACACATGCAAACACAAATGTGTATAAAGATATATAAATGGATAGATCAACACATATATACCCACATACACACATAAAATATTGATACACACAAATAACCGTTGCATATGTAAGTAAATATCAAATAGTAACACTTCAGGGAATATGAGCCCATGTGTGCATATAATAATGGATTCGCACAAAATATCTATATGTGTGCACGTGCGTGCGTGTCTTGTTTGACACACACACACACACACACGCGCACATATATATATGTATACGTCTTTGTGCATAGATATGTATGTATCTATATATGCATATAATACACACACACACACATACATATATACCAGTGTAAGCACAAAAATGTGAAACAAGGTGGAAAATTTTAGTACTCGAATACTGCAGGTAGAGTAATATGCTGTATTAATAAAGCTGCAAAAACATTACAAAATCTATTAATCAGAGTTTCACGTTCCTGTTCGTCGGACAATTTTGGTTGAGAACCAAATCAGTACATCGAACGCGAATGTTATTGTCTTGCAACCAAATTTTTGTCAAGTCTGAATTTGTAAAATATTTTATCTAAAATGATATGTGGTCATATGTAACAATTAGGGATTAAACGGTTAGAATTTGGGTGATGAAATGATGTGCGCATTTAGTAATATCATTTTTGATATTAGGTAACACCTAACATGTCTACGCGGTATAAAGAATAGACAAAATGGTGACCTCTGTCACTCACCCTCTTTATTTTAGATTAGACACATTATGCTTACGTTACTCATAATTTCAAACTCAGGCATTCAAGGTCGAGTATAATTCTCTAGTATTTACAGATGTGCAATTAGACAATTTTTGTAAATGTTATATATTTCCATAGACTGAGAGGATAAAATCTTTCTTGGATAAATAATCTAGGGAAACTCCAGTATTAGAATATGTAAC
>NC_142932.1:37894759-37902259 GCF_046866305.1 Octopus bimaculoides
ATACGGAAAGTCTTTGACGTTTCGAGCTACGCTCTTCAACAGAAAGAATACGGAGACAAGGAGAAAAACACGGAGAAAAAAATTGAATAGTGTTCAGTCAACGGTCAATCATATATATATATATATATATATACAAGAATATTTGGGCTGAAGATTGGAATAGTGAAATTTTCATTCGCTTAACCATGAAACGATTCGTATCCAATTAACTAAAGACTTGTTTTGTTTACGCTTTTCCCTCCGGTTTTTTGTTCTATGTGTGCCATAAATATCGCCATCCGTTTAGAGAAAAATTTGTAGTTTAGAATCAGTAGTTCTTTGACTGCTATTTCTAAATTTTCAGTATGTTGGAGAAGCAACTCAATGCTAATCCCTGTATATTTAATATATATATATATATATATATATATATATATATATATATATATATATATATATATGCACACACAGCCATATTGTGTTACCCACATATATACCTATGTGTGTGTATATGTCTAAGTACACACATAACTTACATATACGTATGTGCATTTGTGTGCTTGAGTGTGTGGGATTGCACGCGTATGTGTATGCATTTTTCATATCTTACTTAAACAAACTTTGAAATATTACGTTGCGTTAAATATGAATGTGTTTCATTTACTATGTCAGTGCACAACATCATAGATATGAAGTGTCGTAAATACTAAGTCGATTTATACAAATAGGACACAGAACAACACTATCAAACAAAGTCATGTGCCGAAATGACTAAGTTAATTAAATATTTATGAGTTAAATAACGTAACATGGTTACTGATATTCCGCAACTTCCATGAAATCATTGTTTTTTTTTTTATTTTTACATTCTGAAAGCTATATGACATTCATTCCATTTTATAAATATTTTCGTTTTTGCTTTCAGATTGGTATATTAACAAATGTTAATATTTTCCAGTATTATATTTTACCCAAAAGTACATAATTTTGAATAAGTTATGAACTCGTAAAGAAGAGTCTGTAGATTCTAAAAAAAAAAACATTTTTGGAATTAAATAAACTGTGATACATTATTTAACTGTAATTGGCAGCGAGAGTCATATGTTTGACTAATATTCCATCATTTTCACGCCTGGATCCTAATAATCCTAGCTCAGCATTGTGTCTGCTGTCTAAAATGCTTTTCACACACTATATACGTGGTGAGGGCCTCAATAGACCTGTGTCAGATTTGAATATAACGTTTATTCATATTGCCTTGAATTAATCATGTTTTGTCTCGTAGCGTCGAAATGTCAGGAATATGACTTTCTATGTATCAGTTCATTGAAGAATACGCGGGAGAGATCAGATCCTGCCGCTTGAACTTAAAGCAAGAAGTCTATTTTGGCCAGATATGAGTGGTTTAAATTTTAATAGCCATGAAAATAGCTGGTAGTGAGATGGCACAATCATTATAATGCCAGTCAAAATGCTTAACGATATTTCGTCCATCATTACGTTCCGAGATTAAAATTCCGTTCAGTTCGACTTTACCTTTCGTACTTTAAAAGTTGAGGAGTGAGGTTGATGTAAACGACTCACCCGTTCTCTTAAAATTACTGGCATAGTACGAATATTTGAAATCAATGCTTGTGGAAGAAGCAATAACAGTACGGGTGATTTTAACTGGGTAATCAGTTTTGAAGGTTGGTTAATTTGATTTTCTGGAAAGATGACTGTCTTTCGAGTATCAACGTTTGACTTATTTACCTCTCTATCTTCGAAATATTTTGCAAATATTTACACGGTGCAAGATCTAAATGTTTCCAAGAAAAATATAGGAATCTACAAAACCGCTTGTTATAAATTTCGCGATATAGCTAGCAGCTGAAACCGTAATAGACGTAAGATTGTGAAAATATTTGCTTTAGTTAATACTTATGATGAAATATCTCGTTGAATAACTTGTCTTCAATCTATGACTATCATTGCATACAATAACACTATTTTATATTTCTATGACAGTAACTCTTTAGCCAGTTGCCAAATTCTGTGAAGTGTAGTTTATGGTAACATGGTCTTCGCTGTTCATTGGAATTGAAACAAATAGAAGATTTAGGAAATGTATTTAGTATCATAATGCTCCACCTGAAGAATATGATTTATGATGTCATGAATTAAAGTTTCCTTTTAACAAAACCAATGTTTTAATATCCTATTGTGAAGCCTCTCCATCATATAGTATGAGATACGATGTCTTCTAAAATAACAATATTTAACAACGCACGAAGCCTAATATAACACTTGATGCATACATATCTATCTATCTATCTATCTATCTATCTATCTATCTAGTAGAAGACAATTGCCCAAGGTGTCACGCAGTGGGACTGAACTCGAAACCATGTGTTAGGTAGGCAAGCTACTTACCACACAGACACTCCCGCGCCTCTCGTATATAAAATATAAACAATCAAGCTAGAGAATACAAAACATAGTCAGAAAATGTTTAAAGTAAATACATATTGGAATACCAGAGTATTAGTTTAAACAAATCATCTTTAGAATAAAATATATTAATCACCATACGTACTGCGCATGTCACTTTTGCGCTAGACGTATAAAAAAACATATGTCCACTCCAGGAATATTAAAGTTTCAAGTTACATACATCGCCATTGATTAACCTTCGGAAGAAGTACCAAGATAAATATTCTTTAATTGTTTTCCTTCTTTATATATCCCCCTGACATATTATTAGAACTGGTATCGGTGAGACTTGAACTAATCGAAACAAATAAATATCAAGCATTTAACTCAGGATGAATATGGAGAACTGATAAATGTGTGAGTATGTATATATTCATGCGTACTTATATATACTTATATGCATTCAAATAGATATATGTGAGTACTTGTGTGTGGTTGTGTGTGAGTGCATGTGTATATATATATATATATATATATATATATATACATACACACACATATATATGCGTGTATGTGTATATATTTATATATGTATGTATATATATATATATATATATATATATATATATATATATATATATTTATATATATATATATACATATATATATATATATATGTATGTATGTATATATATGTATATATATATATATATATATATATATATATATATATACACACACACACACACACACACACACACACACATATATATATATATAAGAATTTAAGAATTGAGAAAACGCATGTTATAATTGCATACTTTATTCCTACATATGTTTCAAAGGATTACAACCTGTGAGATCCATAGGAATATTTGATATTAAAATTGTAACCTTCTCATCAGGGAAAGCATGGAAATCATCTTAAACGTAAGACATTATGACCGATTAATCGGTCATAATCTATTGTTTTCATAATCGGTCATAATGTCTTACGTTTAAGATGATTCCCATGCTTTCCCTGATGAGAAGGTTGCAATTTTGATATCAAAGATCCCTATGGATCACACAGGTTGTAATCCTTTGAAACATATGTAAGAATAAAGTATGCAATTATAACATGCGTTTTCTCCAATCCTTAAATTCTTAAATATACTCAAATACCCAAAATTTCAAGGAGTTCCTGCCTTAAAAACAGGAACTAAACCAGTTATTTTGTGTTCTTTGCTACATTGGTTTCTATTAACCATTTATTCTATCAGAAGAATGTTTATTCATTAAGATAGAAGAAATACACATAATTATATATATACATACATACATATATATATATATATATATATATATATATATATATATATATATATATATATATATATATATATATATATATATATATATATATATATATATATATATATATATATATATATATATATATATATATATATATATATACATATATATATATATATATATATATATATATATATACATACATATGGGCGTTTTGACATTTTACATCTTTCGGAATGCGATGGATTGCTGAGTCTAGAGTGTTGGTCATGGACATGTTGGATTTCAATAACAGACAATAGTAGACCGTATTTTTGACTTTAGGCTCCAGTACATCTTCAAAGTGTAAACGTATGATCAAAGAAAAACGTTCCACGAGAAACAAATACGTTTCGTTGCGTGTGTTCATGGTACTAGATATCTGCCATATGTATTCTACATCACTTCGCAGCTAATTTTCTTTCTCATATGCAGATTATCCAAAACCATTCTAATTCGCTTACTTGTATAAATGTTTAACTCTTATGCTAATCGCGAATTCAGCAGTACATAGATAGTCAATATGCACAACTGTATTTTTCTCAGACTATTTTGATGTAGACCAACGCAACTTGGTACTGAAAATCTCTTTGCATAAGGAATATAATTTATACGAAATTTATTTTATTTTGTTTTGTTTGATGTCTTAATTAAAATGCGTGCGGAATGCATACAGAATTATATATAATTTTGCTATTATTTTATACTTTTACTTGTTTCAGTCATTTCACTACGGCCATGCCGGAGCAACGCCTTTTAGTCGAAGGAATAGACTTATTCTTGTAATATTTTGTACTTCTTCGATCAGTCCATTTAACTGAACCGGTAAGTTACGGGAACGTAAACACACCAATATCGGTTTTGAAGGGATGGTTGGTGGGCAACAAACACAGACACAAAGAGACACGCACGCACACACACACACACACACACTCACGTACACATGCATATGTATATGTATATATATCTATCTATCTATCTATCTCTCTATCTCTCTATCTATCTATCTATCTATCTATCTATATATATATATATATATATATATATATATATATATATATATATATATATATATATATATATATATATATATATATATAAGACTGGCTTTCAGTTTCCGACTACCAGATCCAATTACAAGGCTTTCGTCGACCCAAGGCTACAGTAGAAAGCGCTTGCTGTAGGTGCCCTGCAGTGGGACAAAACTCAGAACGATGTGGTGGTGAAGCAACCATATATTTTTTTTTCTCATTTATTTCTCAATACCACAGTATACTATGAAATGAGAAATATTTTTGTCCCACTTCTAGAATTTAGTTACTGTAATGATGTTAGTACGTGAGAATACCTCGTAGATCAGATGTTCTGTGTGTCAGGATTTTCGTCGATTTCCTTTAAATTTACAGAAACACATTCACGTTGTGAAACGTTGCTTTTGCACATACTCTCGTTCATTTAATATTTATGTGTATTTCAATATCTTAAATTCAGTTTTATATCAGTAACAACTTTTTAATAAGATTTTTTTTTTGTTATGTAATAACTTGTAAGCAATAATCCTTGCCGAAAGCATTAAAGGAAATTACATACACATTCCGATATATTTCCAGTATCATTTCGCTGAACTGGATGTCTTTGTGCAGTACCAAATTCACTGTGTACCGCAACTGAAGTTAGGATCAGGTAGTGCATAACTTACAGTTTAATGGTTCATAGATCTTCAAGTATATGCAAAAAAGAGAAACGTACACAATGTGGATATCTTCAAAATGTAACTTTCTTGAGTTAAAACGAAAGAAATCCCAGTGGTACTCCAACATGACCGCCACCGCATGGATGAAATGCATAACGGAAAAAATCACAAACAAACATACATATAAATAGACATAAATATAAATACATATATATACACAGACATGCAGGAAGTAAATAGACACTTTTAATTTTCAAAATTTTGGATCTAAGCGTCTTAATATGTTTTCAGCGGTTCGAATTTACAATGCAATTATTCTTTTTCATTCCAGGTCCCATTATATTAAGCATTTGCGAAGAGTAACTATGCCACGCACAAAAAAATTCTGCAGAACTGTCAGATTTTCAAAGAGTTTGTATTGATGGGCAATCTGAGGCTGGATTTAGCCAGCGAAATATTGCCGAAAATCTTCAAATTCCTTTTGATTCTCTTAATAGAATTAAAGTGCAATTCAAAAGCCAAGGAAAAGAATCAACAGATTCTCGTCCCGGCCTACCTGGGACCCCGGGAAGGAAGCTTCACTGTTTGAAGAGAATTGTGGAAAACGAAACCCGTTCGAAGGCTTCTGACATAGCAAAACAGATAGATGATAGTCCAAGAACGTGTGTTACATATCTGTATAAGCTTCGTTATTATGAACGAGCAGCTAGAAGAAAACCTCTCCTTCTACCAATTAATAACATTAAATGAAAGAAATGGGCTAAGGAGATATCAGAAAAATCCAGTTCATTTTGAGATAGAGAGATTTTCTCAGATGAATCCAGATTTGTATTATTTTCAGACGGTGAACATATTTGGGTCTGGAGGCTTCCCGATCAAGAATTTGATTTGAAAAGACTCCAACCAATTGTGAAACAGCTAGATCTCTGTAATGGTATGGGGAGCTGTCACCAGCAGTAGTCGTTCTGAACTGACCGAATGTGTTGGAACTGTAAACTCTGAAGAATACATTCGATGTATTCACACGATAACGTAACGAAAAATGAGATTTATATCGTAGCAAGCAACAGACAACAGCGGCAATAGCGTACGTTGGAGTATATAGCACTGAATTTGTGTCTCTCAATATATATATATATATATATATATATATATATATATATATATATATATATATATATATATATATATATATATATATATATATATATATATATATATATATATATATATATATATACAGTGAAGCTTTACTATACCATCGAATATTATTGACTGCTATTTCCACTAAATATTGGTGTATTGTTGTACCACTATCTGTATATATATATATATAAAGATTCAGAGACACAAATTCAGTGCTATATAACCCAACAGACGATATTGCCGCGGTTTTCCGTTGCTTGCTACGTTATACTTTACTCCAAGCAATAGAATAGGGAGAGATTAAGATTTTGTTTATTCACTCATTCTATTGATGAAATTGATTTAACTAATGGCTCTTATGATATTTTGAATAATAAATGTCTAAAAAAATCTGACTGGAATTGATATACTTGTCAGAATTCTTTTCATTTTTAATTCTTCAATTTCCAAGATTTCTTTAAATATATATTTCCATTAGTCATTAGATTAGTGCCATGGAATTTCCAGCCATTCAAAATCTAATGGCCTCGATTCCTTTGATGTTCATATTTTTAATGTATGTGGACGGAGTTACACAAAATTATTTCGACAATATGAATAAAGTTTGCGTGCTTGTCTTGTAGAACGACACGAAATCATCATATCAAAATTGGAAGATGATTTTGTTTATGGAAGCATTCTTAGTTGAAAAGGCGCAGACGGTGGTTTCGTACAGAAAGTTTAAAAAGTGAAAGGCGGAAAACACTGCTTACAAGTATATGCAATATGCAAAATCTAAAATAGTATCAATGGACAGGATGCAAAATTTCAGTAAAGATAATTATAAACTTGGGTTGTGACAGTATTGACAATATTTCAGAAAGATTTTCATACACGGTTTCAGACAAAAATATTTCCAAAACATTTTCAAATTCGGAAAAGATTCAACTTAGCTA
>NC_142932.1:37917259-37944759 GCF_046866305.1 Octopus bimaculoides
TATATATATATATATATATATATATATATACATACATACATACATATATATATATATATATATATATATATATATATATATATATATATATATATATATATACACATATATACGCACACACGCGCCCTCACACGCACGCACGCTCTCACACGCACGCACGCTCTCACACGCACGCATACACACACATGCACACACACATGCACACACACACACACATGTATATACGACGGGCATCTTTTAAACAAATCCACTCACAAATCTTTGGTCGACCAAAGGCTGTAGTAGAAGACACTTGCCGAAGGTACAACGCAGTCCGACTGAACCCAAAACCATGTGGTTGGGAAGCAAGCTACTTACAACTCACGCGCATATATATATATACACACATACACACGCGGATCGAATCTATCTATCCTTTGTTCTTTTGGTCCCTTGCTCCGTTTTATGTTTGAAATCAATATAGAGCTGAAAACAGTGCCGTATTGAAGCTGTCCTTTTTGACAACGCTATTCACCACATGTACAAAATTGTGCCGATTAAAAAAATAAAGCAAACTCTTAATTTCTGTGCACACATTCGCTATTTAATTCGCAAATATACATAAAAAAAATAGAGATGTGATAAAGACATTATAAGCAAAATGTTAATCAAGTTAGGCGGCCTAAAACTTACAGACTATATTTCCATGGGGAAACAACAATATTCAGAAAATACTTGTGACCATGTGGTAAGGATTTTGCTTCCCAATCACATGGTTCCGGATTCAGTTCAACTGTGTGCCACATTGGCCAAGTGGTTCTCTTACAGACTAGGTTCAACAACGGTTTATGAGTGGAATTGCCAGATGTAAAGTGAAAGAAATAAGTCTCTCTATCTATCTATCTATCTATCTATCTATCTATCTATATATCTATCTATCTATCTATGTGTATGTATGTATGTATGTATGTATGTGTGTGTATATGGATACACACACATAAATTTATATATATTTACATAGATACATATCTACATATCTATGTACTATATCCATGAATCTGTGGTCATGTTTGCCCACGGATACACACACACACACACCGCTTTTGAACCGTTGTTGGTTTGCTTGTGTCCTCTTGAATTAGCGGCTCACCTTGAGAAGCCGATACAGTAAGTGACAGACTTGAAAAGCTAGAAAATATTCACTGGATTCGATTGACCCGACTAAAATTTTTCAAGATGCAACCCCAGAATTGCTGCAGTCGAATGAGTGAAAATTTCACATAAATATATGCAACTGAGAGAAATAAGAGAAAACTAGCAAGAGCCATGGACAACAGAGTAAGAGAGAAACAATATTAGTGATAGAGAGAAAGATGAAGCAGTTTCTAAGAAAGTAGATTTCTCTGATTACTGCTACAAGAACACAGAAGGCAGCCGAAGTTTGGCACCAAGTGGAATGCAAGGGAGGTAACTTTTATCACAACGTTAGAATCAGAGAACTGTTTTGACGGTCTCCAACTGCATAGGAGAGAGATGTGCTTAACGCAATGTATTTTGTCTTCGGGAACACACACACATACACACATACACACACACGCGTACACACAAGCGTAACACACATGCACTAACACACATACACAAACACTCACACATACACATACACATTTACATGTATTTGAGTATATGATATACATATACATCTATACGTATCATTTATCTACACATGCACACACAACACACACACACACACACGCACATATACATATACATATCGATAAATAAATAGATAGATAGATAGATAGATAGATGGATGGATAGATAGATAGATAGATAGATAGATAGATAGATAGATAGATAGATAGATAGATAGACAGACAGACAGACAGACAGACAGACAGACAGACATACAGACAGACAGACAGACAGGTATACACAGATAGAACGAGAGAAAGATATATACATAAACATAGGGAGATCGAAAGAGAGATTATTGTAAACATGCATTGAACTGCACGCAAACTATCACGCACACACGCACACACGAATACACCCACACCTACACACACACGCACACACGCACACCTACGCGCGCGCACACAAACGCGCCTACCCATGTGTGTGTATATAAGTGTGGTCTTGCGTGCGTGTTCGTGCGTTTATAATGATTTTCTTCCTCGTGTATGTGTAGTCGTGTTCATGCACGAATGTCCCTCTTTCTATATTCTTAAATAGCTTCACCTTCTCTTCACACAAGATCGATTGAATTACGTTGGTTTTGAAGAAAAAGTTGCCACAGCACGACATATTGTTTACTCTTACAATATTTGTCTAGTTTCGGCGGCGAGCTGGCAGAATCGTTAGCACGCCGGGCGAAATGCTTAGCGGTATTTCGCTTGTCTTTTCTTTCTTAGTTCAAATACCACCGATGTCGACTTTGTCATCTTTTCGCGGCCGATAAATTAAGTACCAGTTGCGTACTGGGGTCGATCTAATTGACTGACCCCCCTCTTCCAAAATTTCGGGCCTAGAGCACAAAGAATACAGGACTAATTTAGGCGGCGATCTGGCAGAAATGTTAGCACGCCGGGTGAAATGCTTAGTGGTATGTCGCCTATCTTTACGTTCTGAGGCCGAATTCGCTTTCATCCTTTCGGGGTCGATTAAATAAGTACCAGTTACGCACTGAAGTCGATGTAGTTGTCTTCATCACTTTGTCTGTCCTTGTTTGTCCCCTCTATGTTTAGGCGCCTGTGGGCAATAAGAAATAAAAATTTGACTCGTTTCTTAAAGCGCCGGGCGAAATATTTAGCGGCATTTCGTCCGTCTTTACGTTCTGAGTTCAAATTCCGCCGATGTTGTGTTTTCCTTTCAACCTTTCGGAGTTGATAAATTAAGAAGTAGTTGCGTACTGGAGTCGATCTAATCGACTGGCCCCCGCCCTCAACATTTCGAGTCTTGTACCTGGAGTAGAAAAGAATATTTGTCTAGTTTCTGAAAGTGACAGACTGGCAGAATCGTCTGTTTTTATGTTCTGAGTTCAAATTCCGCTACGGTCGACATTGCCTTTCATCTTTGCCGGTTGATAAAATATGTACCTGCTGAACTCTGAGGTCAATGTAATCAACTTGCCCGTCCGTTGAAACTACTGGCTTGGGCCACAGTTTTCGGTCTGAAGACGGCGTGCTGAGTTCAAATTCAACCGCAGTAGACTTTGACATTTTTCCCTGTCATTAAAATAAGTGTATATTGAACAGTGGTGTCGGTAGTATCAAGAAAACCCCTCACCAAAATTGCTGGCATTATACCAAAATTTGAAACAATTTTATCGGTTCTTAGTTTGTGTTTACATTCCGACGTATCTTGCATGTGTCATCCAATCTGGATCAAAAGTGAAGATCTTTGAAGTCAGTCTGGTGCTTAATTCATTGAATCATTAGGTATATAGAACTCAAATGAGATTGATTGATACTTAGTTAGTTAATGCATTTCTTAATTGTTTAGTTAAATGATCAGAGAGAAACTCGTACTTAAATATTTACTTAGTTAATTTTATTAGTTTCTCATTTCGTTTAGTAGTTAGCAAATTATCAATCGAGTTAATTAAACTTTCACGTATTTACCTACTTACTTAAGAATTAACTTACGTTAGTTAGTACATTTGTGTATATTATTTGCACTACCTAAGTAAGTGACAAAGTAGCTAGGTAATTAGTTAGGCGTGTAGTGAAGAAGTTAGTTCGATAATTATTTACTTAGCTAGCTAATAAACTATATAGGTAGCAGATGAATATTTAGTTACTTTGTTTATCAGGTACCTTGCTAAAAATATACTTCAACAGCTAGCTATTTAGGTCGGTTGTTAATCAGTTAGCACTGAAGCTATTTAGATGCATAGCTACTTAATTATTTTGTTAGTTAAATAGTCAGCCCTCGAGCTATCTACTTCATTAGTCATCTATCTGATTTGTTAAAACTAACCAGCTCCTTAGTTTGTTAAATCGTTATCTCAGTAATTAGCAAGCTGGATATCATGTCTGTTAGATTGTCAAATAACTCGTTAGCCAGTAGCTACTTTGTCACTTAGCTAGGCAGCTAATAAACAATATAATAATTTGTTTTATACGCTATTTAGCTAAAAACTTAGTTAGTTAACTACTTAGTCATTTATTTAGTTACTTAGCAAGCTAGATAAGTACACATTTAGTTAGTTACTTAATAAGATTTTCGTATATAGTGCGAGTAAATTTATTTGTCTAATAGTTCACTACTGTTCTATATTTAAGCGATGAGGAAATATGTACATCATTTACATTTGACGGATATTTGTCCTCATCTTGTTTGTTGTTAACACAGCGTTTCTGCTAATATATCCGCCAGGATTCCTCACGTGTTTTGGGGGAAATTTGGACCCTGTCTTCTCATTCCTATGGTATATTTCGATGTTGTTGTTGTTATTGTTATTATTATTGTTGTTATTATTATTATTATTATTATTATTATTATTATTATTATTATTATTATTATTATTATTATTCGGGTCACTGGGCATGGGCATATGACGTAGTGGTTAAGAGCGCTGGCTACTAACCCCAAGATTCCGAGTTCGATTCCGGGTAGTGACCTGAATAATAATAATAATAATAATAACAATAACATCTAAAAATACGTTAGGAGTGACAACCCAGGTTCTAAATTTCCCCAAGACACCTGATGAAGGTTAGAGGGTAAATCAGCCGAAACGTTATGTTAACCTGAAACAAGTTGAGGACAAATATCCGTCAAATATAAATAATGTACATAATTCCTCATCTCTTAAATATAGAACTGAGTTAATTAGTCATTTGGTAGATATCTAGTCAGCTAATAAGTTACTTTTCTATTTCCGCATATATCATTCAGCGAATGAATTTATATATTTATTTGTATAAATAGTTCGTGATCAGAAGCTGCAAAGTTTCTTTTCCATTCCGTGCGCTAGTTAGTTTTGTTGTGACTAACTTAGTTTGTGTATTTGTTTGTTCGCTTGTTAAATAGCTAGTGGATAAATTAGCTATTAGGTAGATTACATAGATATGTCTCAACCAAACATTGGCACTGGCCGTGCATAACTTCATAGTACTATCTGAGAGAATCTGTTATTCTAAAGTGAAATTTTGTCGTTTCATGACACATCCATGCAGACAGTTGACTGGGTTATATCTGGTATACCTTGGAGTAAATTGAGCAGGAATTCTTTGAAGGTGATGGGACGTATTCTTCTTTGTTCTCTTTTGTGGTAAGTAGCTTGCTTACTAACCACATGGTTTGGGGGTCATTCCCACTGCGTGTTACCTTGGGCAAGTATCTTCTACTATAGCCTCAGGGCAACCGAAGCCTTGTGAGAGGATTTGGTAGGGGTAAACTGAAACAAGCCCGTCGTATATATATATATATATATATATATATATATATATATATATATATATGTGTGTGTGTGTGTGTGTGTGTGTGTGTGTGGGTGTGTGTGTGTGTATGTGCGTGTGTGTGTGTGTGCATATGTTTGTGTGTTTGTGTTTGTCCCCCCAACATCACTTGACAATAGATGGTGATGTATTTACGACCACCGTAACTTAGCGGTTCGGAACAAGAGACGATAGAATAAGTACTAGGCTTACAAAAAATGAGTCCTGGGGTCGATTTGCTCGACTAAAGGTGGTGCACCAGCATGGCTGCAGCCAAATGACTGAAACAAGTAAAAGAATAAAGGAGTAAGATGAGTCTGCTGAAGAATAGAAATTGTGTGTCAGTGAATTTGTGTGAATCATTGAGGAGGCGTATCAAACGTAGCCGCAGTTTCGAATTGCGAATGTAATGTTCAGGTCTTTTGTGCACTGCTAGCAGTTTCACTCGTTAGTGCTTCAGTTTGCTAAATAGCTTGCTAGCTCATTGGTCCAGCAAACTATTGAGTTTTTTTTACTTATTTAGATAATTAGTTAGGTATCGAAGCAGATATACTTGTAAGTAGCAAAATACTAAGTTATCTGTAAGTTTGGTAGTATATGTAGCTAGCTAGTAAAGTCGTCCCATAGTAAGTAAGTAAGCAAGTGAGTTAGTTAGTTAGTTAGTGAAATACCCTATTAATTATTCAGTTAGCTAGTAAATTATATCAAATTATATATTCGTTGTATACTCATATAGGTTTTAATCCAATTTAGTTCATACGGAATCCAGCTCGTTAGTTATTTATCTCTTTAGTAGGACCGTCAGTCAGTAAACGTTGAGACAGCTAGCAAATTCGTCGGTTAATAAGTTAACGACTTTTAGATATTTATTTTACTAGATAGGAAAATAGCAATATACCCAAAGTATTATTTAGGAAGTTAAATATTTGTTGTTATTTGTTCCTTCTCGAGTCATGCCTGACTCATAGTGATCGGTTTCCCGGTTTCAATTGTGCATAGGTTCCCCAACTGGACGGGGCACCGGTCTATCGCAAGTGAGCTGCTAGATCCAGGAGGAAAGAGTAAGAGAAAATGGTGGCGAAAGTGTCAACAGAAATTCTTCCGAAGCCGCCTAGAAGGTGAATTTCCAGGTCGTAGATCATGAATAATCATTTCATTTAGTTCCACTTTCTAACAAGATATTAAATCGGTTTATAAAACGAATGAAACAAGTAACATACTTTCATAAAACGCTAGTGTATTTTCATGGAAATTTTTAAATACAAATATAAGAATCATACAATCAATGTACGTTTTACATCTGTTTCATATAAATAATAGCTGTTGCCGTAGCCCTGCATATTATGCAATAATTCCAGTATTATAGACATATGAATAAGTTGTCACGTTTATATAATTTTGATATCGGTACATAAGCCATTACATATTTTTGCTAAATTTTAGTCATACTTATATATGTATATAATAAATTTCTATCAATGACCACACCGATAACATTTTCGTATTTTACACCAGCATTGTTTGTACTTAGTTATGTCCTTTGAGCATCCTCGGTGCATCGCTTTTCGTTGTACACATGTTCAACAAACTACTATCCTTAAAGTGTTTTCGTTTCAAGTACAGAGTTATCTTCTTGAGGTTATTTATCGTTTCTCATGTAATCTGCGTCTTCAAGTGTTTCGCTTTAAACTGCTTTATCTGTATCAAAAATGAAAATATAATATTTTTTTTTAAACATAATTAAGGAATCATAGATATATTTAATAAAATTATGCCTCAAAATATAAGCAAATGGATAGTACATGGTATAACCAGAATATTTGCTGCTACAAATTATAGATTATAACATTAGTTTATACACTTGCAAGATTTACACGTTAGACTTAACTGTTGAATGAATGTGTTGTAGTCTGTTGAACACAACCCAGAAATTTTTCAGTGAGAAAAAACGAAATCGAAAATCAACTCCGGATAATTTTACGACAGGAAAGTGTGAGGTGAAACTAAATCTTCTGAAGCATTTATCGACTTCATAAAACTGACGCCAATTTGTCTCTTTCCCTGTTTATATTATTTTTATGAAAATATATTTTTGACAAGAATAATCGCAAATACTTGGCGATGGAAGATATAGTGTGGAAACGATTTGTATACAAAAATGGCGGAAATATTTAATTATCAACGCCAAGTTCGTTGAAAGAAACAGTACATGATCATATATCAACTTTATTTTATCACTAAAATATTCTGCTCAGTCGTGTACTGATAATATTCAAAATGTATAAATGGGACTACGAAATGTTATTGATATCACTCATGTTATGTTTATATTTCTAACAAACACAAAGTTCATTTTATCGCTATATCCTTCGATTGTATCCTTTAAACTAAAACTCCTATTTTTTATTTATTTATCTGATATATTTTTCTTTCCAATATATTCCATTTGCATTGCTGTATTTCTAATCGGGTAAAAATCCGGTAGCATCAAGACGTAGGTTATAAGTAATATATAGTTAGTCAAACAGAAATAGCCACCCGCTCAAGACGTATTCTACCGTTCAAAGTATTCTACCATGATTTCAAAAAGAAACACACCAGAAAATCAACACCAGAATTCAACACTGAAAATTTGGTAAACCTCATGATGTTTGCAACGTTTCAGATCAGATCTGATATAAACCATTCCGACTCAATATACGTATGTTTTTGAACGAAATGTTAGTCGAGCGGTTAGAAAAAGGAAGAGATAACAAAGGCATAAGCTATTAACTTACGAACTTCATGATTATCTTATGAACTTATACTGTTAATAAGATAAACCTATATTCCGAAGGGGGAGCTACGTAGTGATAAGTGAAATTACAATATATTTTTTTTTCACTCCAAATATTTTATATATACATGAAACATTGAAATGAGAAATTAATAAATGATTGTAATGTTATTATCAGTCCGAATACGCTTGAAGAACGTTCGAAGTGGGGAACAAAATACTCACTGCTTTTTCCAACGGAGAATATATTTCGCTTGTTGACACATGCTATGTATACACCTAGATCAGCTCACAGCCCCATCTACCTAGACTGTGAGATGTACGCATCGTACGGTGACTGGAAAAGCATCGGAGAGGTAATCTTTTTATTCAGCTCGTAGTGACCTCTGCCAAGTGTATGTGACCGAAGAAGAGATAACTACTCAAGAAACGCTAGCATCTCACAGTCTAGGTAGAGGGAGCTGCAAGCTGATCTGGGTGTATACACGCCATTTGTCAGAAAGCGAGATATTTTCTATATGACGAAAGTCAGTGTGTAGCTCGTTCCCCAGTTCGAACGCGCACCTGCCATATTCGGGCTGATAATAACATTACAATCATTTATCCATTTGTCATCTCGATTTCTCTGTGAACTGTGAATAATTCATTTCGCATCGATGAAAGACATCAACATCGTCTTCACTTGATTCTCTTTTTAGAGTCATTGTGATTTTGAATGTTTCGTTGTCATCCGATCAGTGGCATATGCTGTTCAAAGCTAATGCACAATGCAAGAACTTCGTATTTATTAAATAGAAGGAGAGTGCTCCCTGTGTATAGAAAACAAACATGAATTTTACAGCATTGATGATTATGAATTGTAAATGAATTTTGCCACAGTTAATAGGTCCCATATAACGGAAGAAACAGGTTATTGGCTATACTTAATTGCAAAACGCAGCCAATGATAGTAACGAAAGCGATACACGAATATAAATAGCTTTTGTTTTCCCTTGCACTTATAAAGCAAGAGCTACCGATAAAAGTGCGAGACCACAACACGGCCACATGAACGGATTGCTGGTGTGTCTAAGGGTGAATTTCTCAGCTATTGCTGCAGATCATTCACTGCTGACGGGACTTCTGGAATTTGAAATAAAGTGTTTTGGTGAAGAACACAACGCAGCTACCGGAAATAGGAACCACGATCATACAATCGTTAAAGCATCAGTATAACCACTAGGCCACGCTTCTTCAAATAAATACTATTATCGAATTTTATGTTAGCCTTTGTCTCTTCTACAAACATTTCTGTCAAGGAAAAGTGAGGTTTGCTTCCTACTTAAAGCACCAATATATTTTAATGGTCAGGTTCACCAACAATTTTCCTTGATCATGAAAGACGCAAGTATATGAAGATTTCCTATTAATTCCTAAATATTAGTCATCATAGAGTTAATAAAATATTTGTTGATAGTAACTTTTGTAGTGGAGTCTAAAGTACTTCTATTTTAACTGGGATGTTACTCTGGTTGTTTATAACTTCAACAAACTCTCTGTGTGTAAAAAATAAACAGCATTGACTTATGGAAGTAGCACGTGTTAATGCTACATATATTTACCGATGTCCACGCGGCAAGTAGTTTCTATTTGCATCAAAGCGAGGTGACTCAATATCACTACTTTTCTATTTTCTCTATTCAGAAATAATATACGTGTGTACAAGAAAATCATATAAAATAATCTTGCAAATGATTTTCATATCTGAAACACTAAGATAATGATTTAGGAGGGCAATCTAATATCACTTAAAGATAGAGATACCTATAAAATATCACCGGCTATAAACATAAACAAAAGTAAGGTTACGAAGAAGTATAAATGTTCTCTGTAAAGAAAATAAGACCATATTTATATTGTTTCATTTATCTTCAAGATATCATCTACAAAACAAAACAAATGATTACGTTAGAGAAGCAAAGTAATCTATTAGAGTCACAAACGAAATATTTTATTAATAATATATTGTATTTATCTAGAAGATATCAATGTTTTATATATTATAGTGCCGTTATCAAAACATATTCTTGAGAAGAAACATGAATCAGAGGTTTCACAATTCGATTTAATGTAACCAAGGTACTACCATTATTATTATTATTATTATTATTATTATTATTATTATTATTATTATTATTATTATTATTATTATTATCATTATTATTTTTTGCAATTAAACGAATACAGAATAGAATAGAAACAAATATTAATCATCTACATATCTTCTTTGCCTAAACGAGTGTTCTATTTCACACGCAAGTATTTATATATGTATGTGTGTGTGTGTATGTGTGTGTGTGTGAGTGTGTGTTTGGGTGTGTGTGTCTGTATGTATGTATCTATGTATATATATATATATATATATATAAATATATATATATATATATATATATATATATATATATATATATATATATATATATATATGTATATATATATATATATATATATATATATATATATATATATATATATATATATATATAAAGTGTATATGTTTTTATACAATCCTCTCTTTATAAACTTGTTATTTTCACATAACTTCCCAAAAAGCCATTATGGACGTAATATATGAACGTGTCCATATGCCTATCTACGTGCGTCTGTATGTGTATGTGCATCTCTATGTCTGTGCAGGGTAGTGTTTGGGAATATCAGATTGTGAGTGAAGATAATTAATAATGAATAATACATTACACCTATTTGAGTAGCCAGCGATTAAAACCCCTACAAGATTATTTGCTGTACAAGGACAGCTAGAATCTCAAGTTTCGTTAAAGGCCCCTGATTACATTATAGATTGCTGGGTAGAGAAATGTATTACGAGGCTAACACGTATGTCATGAAATTATCATTTGAAGATAAAGAATTTCGTTTCAATGAGATAATCTGCCTAGAATTGGTGGAGTAGTGGTTTATCAGCTGTTTTATGCATGATATACCTGCACTCTCCCACTGCCTTGTACACGTGTCCATATCTCAAATCAAGAGAAGAATGGACATTTTGAATGTTGGTTTCGACCAAATAAATTCCATCTACTCATTATTTCTAAGACAGGAAATGTAAGAAATGGCTGGAGCACCCGTGCAAGCAAGTCTATTTCTCCTAATAGATAATGATGCTGTAAACTGCGCATCACCAAAGCTATTAACAACCACGTTTTGCATGTACCGTTTCCAGCAACATTAATCACGTTTGAGTATTAGCGATGGCCCTTGTCAATGTGATCGTAGGGTAATCTCTCACTTCGGCAGCTTCCTCACACGTAATGACACCCGATATGAAGCACCGACTCCTTGTAGGTCTAGTTAATCTCTATCCACGCATATTGCTTTTTTCTATCATAGTAGTTGGACATTACGAGTAACACATTTTGATCTCTGTACAGCAGTGCTACTGTCTACTGGCATAGCAGCAAGTCGAGTAACGGTAATTTTAATGATCGGCAGATCCCTATGCGTGAGACTACATCTACTGCTTCGAATCCTTTGTGCTAAACAGTCTGGAGAGAATCAGTCACGTCTTCTAAGGTCAATTTCTGAAACATAAATTCGGGATTGATAAAAGGTCTCTAACTACACGTTATTCGATGAATAGTGGAAATTGTTTGCATAATTGGTACATCTTTCCAAAGAAGGGAGAGATGAACTGAAATGGCATCGGAATTCCGGTTCGAAATTCGTAATCAGACGGAGGCTACTTACATTCAGCTCTACTCGGCCAGAAATTTGAGGTGCTTAGACAACATGGTCTAAAGTATATCACCTGTCTTATGTTCAACATCGTCAGCTAAAAACATCTGGTGAATCTATCTTATAGTGATTTTTCATATAAATTTATTCGTGGAAAATCTCTTAACCTTACGTACATACATACATGCATGCATATATACATACACGCACCATACATACGTACATATATATATATATATATATATATATATATATATATATATATATATATATATATATATATATATATATATATATATATATATGTGTGTGTGTGTGTCTTTTAACGAACCGCTACGTTACGAGAAAGTAATCTCAGTATCCGAATAAGTAGCTATAATAATCTCGCTACTGCGCCAATCGGCATATTTTCCCATTTAAAGAGGTTTCGTAATGAGATGAGAATAGGAGAGAAGCTACTAGGAAATCATCGTTGTAGAAAATGTCGCTGATAAAGCTTCCATTCGTAAATAGGTAAACGCATTTGAGACGATATTTATCTTGAATGTAAAAATACTTAGACCAGTTGCTGCAGTGTTGTCCTGAGATAACATATTTTGTGGACTTGCTGCTATAAGAAGAAAATAATCAGCAGATACGAACATTCATCCCACCAGCGGCCAACGAAAACACCAGAGGTGGGGATTTTAATTTGCACGTATGGAATATAATGAATAATCATCCGATCATGTGTTTTGGCTGCAAGTCTACGCCATTTAATGGAATCGAAGCGGGGGATATATCTTATGCTTTTGATGACAGCCAGCTGTTGGGACGGATTTTCGTTTTCCTCTAATATTTATTGAGATTTTAACACAACCGTCTCAGGATAGACGTTATCCCAGGACAAATACTGCAGCAACAGGCCTGTCGGAAGTGTTGGCTATATTCTATCTATTTACTACAGTCATCACTGTTCAGAATTGAAAATCAGATATTACCCATCATATAATGAACATGTTGAAGCTTACAGTTTAATATAAAACATCTTTGAATATTTATTGAGTGAAATATATTTTTTATCGGCTTAATTGATAAATTAAAGGTCAACGAATTTAGTCGAATATCATAGAATGACAGAATACTTTTTGACTTTCTCAGCTATAATGAGGGGACCCGAACAAGTAGTTAGGAGATTAATTAAGACAAAACTGTTGTGATTATGTGACAAGAAACCCTAAATTTAAATGATAACCACTGAAATGCCTGGTATCTTGCTTTTAAAACTGATAAACTGATTATGTGTGAATTCGGAGAATATATTTGCTAATTCCAAATTCTTCCTGTGGAGAAATGTGCAACATATGATGTGTTGTAGATTAACAAAGTCATATCAGGATAAATATGAAGGAAGGTGAGCTGGAAACAATATGTTAATGAGCGTTACAATATATTCTTATCGTAATCAGCTTATCAGGACTTAGGAAGACTTCGATTTATATTAACGGGACAGTAAATAGAAATGTAAACTGTCAGTACATAAATACATTGACAATAATATATATATATATCAACATATATACTCTGATTCTCAAAGAACATCAATTTGTCAGAGAATATCAGATGTGCTAACATATATGGACAGAATATACAGTGACATTTAATACATAAATATAGTTTATATTCGAAATTACATTTTAAACATCCTTTGAAGTGTTAGCAAGCAGAAATACAATATTGTCTCCAACATTTACTAATTTCTAGCATTGTTGAATGAATCATCTTTAAGTTAATAAACTCTTTGAACGTATGAAATATAAAAAAAAAAACAGAACATGATTTTAAAATACGTAAAAACTAATAGTCTGCTAGAATTGTATTTTTTTTTTTAATGTACATTTACTCTGATATAAAAATAATTTGAAATAATGCACAAATCTTTTCAAATGTTTCGAAATACCTACTCTGAGAGAAGTTAATTTAAAACGAAATCCAGAAAAAATGACAGAGAAACTAAGAAAATAGACAATAATTATAGTCGTTATTTCCTGTTTTAGGTTGGGTCGTTTACTCGGAGCAGACAGAAAAATGTGTAGAGTAGAGCATCACATCAGTGTAACAGCAATTATTTTCAAAATAAACGCATCTTAGAACGAAATTCCACTCAATTCCATCATCACCCTCTTCTCCATCTGTATAGTTATATACATATATACGTATACGTACACACACACACACACACACACACACACACGCACACACACACACACATATATATATATAACATCTGTGATAGTAGGGGGATAAATATATACATACATACATATATACATGCATACACACATATATAGATATATAAATGGATAAAAATTGAAAATGAATACTCATAAATATATTATTATTATTATTGTGTTTGCCCAGTTTCTAACGCTGGAGATGTACTACGGTGTCAGCTGTTCACTATCAGTAAACTAAAGTAACACCCCTTATTTTTCGGGCACCATCCGGAGTTTTCAAGAGGTTCCGAGCACACCACACCATTATTGCAGCCCCTATTTGTTCCATGTACTTCTCAAGAATTTTACTTATCTTCCCAGGGTTCCAACAATTATTGGTACGACTACCACCTTTTTCTGCGACAACAACTACTTAACCTCCCAGGCTAACCTGTATATCTATTAACTTTCTTTCTTCCATATCGCCTACTTTGTTATCAGCTTGGCAGGCTATATTAATGATCCAGCATATTTTGCTTTCTTTCTCCTTTAAAATTATATCTAGTTTCCTGTTCCCTATCTGATGGTTACACTGAATCATAACATCCCATAGGATCTTTGCATTATCATTTTCGATGATGCCTTCAGGTTTATGTTCGTGCCACACATTTTGCTCTGTGAAGTCCATACTAATTGCAAACTGCCCAATGGACAATCCTTGCTATATTGTCATAACGTTTCTTGTATTCTTGCTGGGCTAGTGGCGTACATTGCCTGGTAATATGCCATACGGATTCACCAGGCTTTGATATAGAAAAGAGCTTTCCGTATAAAAAAGTGTTAGTAGATAAATGTTCGTGAATGTTGTTACCAAAACAATATTGCAGTGATATAAAGAAAAATAACCATTTCCACATTGGCTTCAAATCAATTATCTCCGTAGTTATGTTTTATATGATATTCATTTCTAAACTATTTCCCTTTAAGCCTTGATCCCATCTATTGGTTCTGTAACATAACAGTCCATGTTCTTCGTTTTCTCAAATTTATTTTCTCTAAATTCCATTACCAAGGATTCGCCTCGGTGGTTATCAGATATTTTAAAATGTATAATCTGCATTTTTTCCCACATTAATCTAATCAATTTAATTGTATTCGACTGTATTTCTAGCGCTGCATTCAAGTAAATGCAAATTTACCATTTTGAGTGACTTGTAATGCAAGCAGTTTGTCACAATATTCATAGCCCGTCATTTTCGTCGAAAATATAAATTTCCGTAACATTTGACATTGCTGTATACACCTAATATTTACGCCCTTCAAACCCACAAGTTCTGTGCAATCGTGTTTGCATATGCACTTGACATCTAATGTTTCCAACGATAATTCTTTATAAACCTCATTCAATTTTCTGCGTCAATAATCCACAGCGTGATATCATTAACAGTAGCAAAATATGACATCCACAATTTTCATTCCATCGACGTTGTACTACGGTTCTGCCTCAGTCGATATGTCATGTTATTTGTTCCCTTTTCTGATGAATTATATTTACATTATAGTATTGTAATTGTTATTGTGTTGCCACACGTCTGTCCACTCCGAATGTACCTATGTTAACGTCATATATACATAGGTGTGTGTGTATTTATATATTCATATATATATGTATGCGTGTGTATATATGTACATACAGTAGAACCTGGGTTTTCGAACAACTCTGATCACGAATAAATGGTGCTTTATATAGACATACATACATTCATAAACGCACACACACAGACACACACACACATACACACACACAGACACACACACGCACACATATATATATATATGTATATATGTATATATATATATATATATATATATATATATATATATATATATATATATATATATATATATATATATATATATATATATATATATATGTATATATGTATATATATATATATATATATATGTATATATGTATATATATATATATATATGTATATATATATATATATATACAAGAGTGAAAGCATTTGAAGAGGCCAGGATGATGCAAGCAGGGCTCAAGAGACATTTAAGGAAAAAGGTGAAGACTGAGAAGGTGAATGACAAGGACCTTTTTGTGTGCACAGTCTGTGACAGACCATGTCTGTCCTTGGCTGGCCTCAAATCTCACCTGCGAACCCATGGAAAACAAAACTCACCCAGCTTTTCTGATTATATGTCTGTGCACACGTTTGAATGTGGTGTGTGCCAGAGGGTTTGCAAATCCAATGGGGGTCTTAAAAGACATGTTAGGATCCACAATGAGCAGAACTTACTTGCAGGTATTGGTAGTGCAAATCAGAGGTGCAATCTGTGTGGGTGTTTTTTCAAAACACTGTCTGGTTTAAAAAGCCACATCAGACGCCATGAAAGGGCTAAGGTGTAGGTGCAGGAGGTGGTCAAACTCTGTTTAAGGAGTAGACAACCACCACATATATATATATATATATATATATATATATATATATATATATATATATATATATATATATATATATATATATATATATATATATATATATATATATATATATATATATATATATATATATATATATATATATATATATATATATACACACACACATATATATATATAAAGCACGATTTATTCGCGATCAGATTTGTTCGAAAACCGAGGTGCTACTGTATATGTTTGTGTGTATACAGATTTACGGACGTTGTGTATATCTACATTTCTATATATACATATATATATATAGAACTATCTTCTTTTATAGTTTACCTTTTAAGATTTACTGTTTTCAATCATTAGACTGCAGCCATGCTCGTTCGCCACCGTGAAGAGTTTAGTCGGACAAATCAGCTCAGTACTTATTTATTAATTTTGACATGTTTCTATCTCCTGCGCCGAAGCATTAAGTTGTATGAACCTGAACGAAGCAATACTTGGTATCAAGCGATAGTGTGTCAGAAACACAGACACACTCACACGCACGTTCATATATACGTACATATGTAGAGATTACACTTAGTTTTCTTTAACAAACCACCACATTAACTCACAAGGCTAGAAGTTGTGTGGGCTGTTTATTTCCACAGTCATATATTCGCCTATTATCCCATGTTGAATTATTTAAAGTATCCATTTTAAAGACGGTATGGTGTGCGTAAGAAACACATCAAAAACAGTAGATGCCCGTGTATTTCCGCCAATACGTTGTCAATAAACTATAAGATGGCGTACTATGTTTTCAAGATATAGTCCACAGGAACTATATCCGCTCCACAGTATCCTGAGCTCGAGCGAATACAATATATAACCCTGATGGTTTGTATAACAGATATCAAAGTACGTGGTCGAAGGTCAGAGTCGGAAGATATAATATCAGCATTCTTCTCTCGTTGAGCCAACACATGAATATATATAGGGAATCATATCACACTCGACAACTAAGGCGTAGCGGTTAGACTTCTTTTTGTATTTTGTTCCGTGATTATCTCACGTTGTATGTTTACGTGTTTTTCACTGTTTGGGATGTCATTTTCTTGATATGTATTTTTTCATTTAGTACGTATGCATATATCATTTAGAACAATCTATTCATTGAAATAAACTCTTTAAAGTGAAAGAACTTTAGAAGCTTTCCATTAAAATAAATTTTAAAGGAAACCTGTTACATTCAGTAATAATCGTACAAGACTGCTACGACTTCCGCGAATCTCCTGTAGACTCACAAATATAATGACGAAAGTATCCAAAGAACAGCAGAAACATTATTGTTGTTCTAAGCGATATATCATGCAGCAAATCACGTTGTGTCATGCAACTCGTATCTTATTCCCTGAATTTCACTGGAATATGGCGCTTTTATATCGAGCGTTAGTTTTAGATCAAACGCCATTACAGGATGTTGGAATAGAGTTGGATGCGTGATACTTATATACTAATTCTGAAAGTAACGGATTTCTCACAATTAAACATACAAACAGATTTATAGGTACACATTATATTGTTGATATTCGAGTGTGGGTGCGTGATTGCATATGTGTATTTATCGCGGTGTGTAGGTACGTTTGTCTTCTTTCGGACAGAGTTGATCTTATATCTACACCTGTACACATATTTTATTTACAAGTTACGAATAATATGTGGAAAACGTACCCTTATAAAATACTACAAATTCCTTCCGTCCACACCAAGACATTACTTCTTTCAAACATCTCAGACTAACAGCCTATACACTTACCAGAAGATAACTGGAAGATACAATGCACAGCGTGCTCTTGGTGATCTAAAAGTGCCATTAATTCATTGTTCTGGTTTGTTACTTAGAGTCCACGGACAAATTGCCGTAAAATTGATCTCGACGAAATTTGGACAGACAGTGCAGAGATTTGAGTCAAATACACAAACATTTAAACCAAAGCTCTGACGATTTAACCAATACGCCATCACACCTAAATGACGTATGGGCGATCGATGTGGCCAAGAGAAGTCGTTTGTCCTTTCAGGAATAGAGATCTGTATAAACTGAATGGAGCGTATATGGCCGAACCCATTGTATATGAAGCGATCATTACTAATAACACCACCTGTACCAAGAGTTACATTAAATTTATCGATGGAAAATACGAGGAAGGATTCAAAAATCTTAACTCTTCCTTTAGACAATGGAGCACGCTAACCACTACCAAATTCGCAATGCAGGGAATTTAGAAAGGAAAGCTACAAAAACACAATTAACTGCAACATTCTGGTATAATGCAAATATTAAGCTAACGGCAATAGAATGTGCGAGCTTAGGAATACAGAAAGGCGATTTATCCTGAAGAACTGTTTGATCCTAGTGCCAGCAAGCCACCGAGTACATTCTAATATTTTTGATTTCCTTCACCACACAAGTAACGAGAGCAGCTATGAAATTTTATATTATTTTATATATTTTTACTTTTCGATTTTTATTGTATTATTTTATTTAAATGGTTTAACTTCGGTTATTTTATTTAAACGTTTTCTATCATTATCTTTCTTAAGGAAGTATTTATATCGTTTTCATTGTGAAGCTTATTGACCCATATACAATCAACCACAATTATGTGTGCATGCGCACATGAAGAATTTAGATGTGGACCTGTGTGAAACATTATATACGATAACAAGATGTAGACCTATAGACATATATTCTTATTTTTATATACGTACATTTTCCGTCTATATAATTATTTCATATTTTTGTAAAATCAACTTTTCTTATAAACCCATGGATTATCACTGATCACCATCCACTCATTTACATTCGCATATCTAGGTTCATACCTCACATATTTCTTAAAGCTTATAACGGTTTATGTATTTTTTCAAGTTTACCACTTAGAATATTATATAACCTCACACTGATATGTTTAATTTTTTATTTCTAATCTGGTAAATTTAACTCTTAATTTTTTTTTATCGCTATGGATTTAACTTCTACCTTTATACTTCAGCTAATAGAATTTTCCAATTTATATCTTTAATTTTTTTTCATTTCATTACTTTTTCAATTTTTTAACCTTTCGTACTTCTAATTCATTTATGCATAACTTCTTAATCTTTTGATATTTTGTTTAAAATTAAGCTAGTCTGTTCGCAGAAACGTTAGCATGCTGAGCACAGTGCTAAGCAGCATTTTGTCTTTCCTTACATTCAGTGTTCAAATTCCACCGTGATCAACTGTGCCCTTCATCATTACGGGGTCAAGCACATAAGTACCAGTTACACACTGGCGTACATATAATGCAATTATCCCTCACCCCGAAATTACTGACCTTCTATCAACATTTGAAAATAATTTTATATTTAACCTTAAATTTTTGACATTTTTATAATTTCATTCCAAGTTTAACGTAACATTTAGTCTCAAATAGTTTTCATTGTAATATTGTTATACTTATTTTTATGTGTTTCTTTTATTGTCTAATTTGTTTCAGCCATATAACAGCGGCCCTTCTGGAGCACTACCCTTTTAATCGAAACCATTGACCCTCAGCACTTATACTTTGTAAACCTAGCACTTATATCGGTCTCTCTGGTCAAACCGATAAGTTTGGACAAAGGGGACATCGACACACCAGCATCACCTGAAAAGCGATGGTTAGGGGACAAAGACAGCCATAAAGGCACACACATAAACACACACACACACATACACACACACGCACACACACACACATGTGTATGTCATGATAGAACGCTAACCACCAAACCTTTTTCTATTTTTTCTCCCTGAATATTTCTGTGTTCCTTTCTGTCGAAGAGCTTAGGCTCGAAACGTAAAATACTCTCTCAGGTTTCGAGCGAGCTTCTTTTCAGATTCTGTCAGCGAAATCCACTCACAAGGCTTTGGTCGGGCCGACCAAGAAGACACTTGCCCAATGTGACACGCAGTGGGTCTGAACACGGTATCATGTGGTTGCGAAGCAAGCTTCTTACCACACGGGCACGCCTGCACCTGTGTTATTTAATATTATTATTATTTTTAAATTTAATTCTTCAATGTATAGAATTAAAAAAAAATAATAAGCGCTTAATGCTTAAAAGGAGCATGCAAAAAATAATTCATTTTAACATCATTTTTGTTGTTTCAATTTGCATGTTTTTTCTTCGATCCCATTATTGTGTCTCGTTGCCCATTTTGAAAGAATATATTTCATTTTGTTCTAATAATAACCATACTCTATCGCATAAAATGTTCCTTTTTCACTAAAATCTCATAATCAAGTCTAGAAATGTTCCGCGACAGTAGTTTGAAATTCATGTGAGCCTCAGGCTGAAACTTGAATTGTCTGCTGTATTTCACTTACATTAAACATGCCTAAATCTTGCAATAGTACGTATATATATATATATATATATATATATATATATATATATATATATATATATATATATATATATATATATATATATATATATATATATATATACATATATATATATATATATACATATATATATATATATATATATATATATATATATGTGTGTGTGTGTGTGTGTGTGTGTGTGTGTGTGTGTGTGTATATATGTGTGTGTGTATACGCGAGTGTGTGCGTGCGCGCGATTGTATATATATATATATATATATATATATTAATAGAGGTCATAAAATTACGGAGGTGCTGGTCAGCACCGATTATGCTGTCACAATAAGTACTCTCTGTCACTTTTGTGACCTCTATTAATTTTACTCCTAGGTTCTAATTGCTAATACCCCCCCCCAATTTTAATTAATTATATCCATATATACTTAAAGATATATATTTGACTATATAAATACAAAAGTAAATATCATTAAATGACTTATACCAGTGGTCAGCATGCGTCATAAAAGTGAGAAGACACACATTTTTAAATGTAATAGCGTATGAAATATACACGGAGAGAAATCTATCATGTGGATTTCTTATATGCTAAAAATGGCAGTGAAAACACAAAACCACGTAAAAACGTACTTCTATTAATTCACAGCTGCACATTGTTAGTTCGCGAGGAAGACATTTGAGTGAATACAAATTTCAGTTAACCGTAATGATTTGTCGTGACTTGGAGATTTGACTGCCATGTTTAGTATGTATAAAATCCACTTAGTGGTTTTCTCTCCATGTATACCCCATGCACTAGTATATATATATATATATATATATATATATATATATATATATATATATATATATATATATATATATATTTATAGAGAGACAGACAGAAAGAAAGAAGAGAGAGAGAGAGGGTGAAATAACGAGAGGGATAGATATAGGGGGAGAGCAATTTGTATCATTTTAGTATCTCATATTAGTCGTACGATAGATATTCATCAAGGTAGAACAATATCATGCAAAATAACAAGAAAAGAAACTCTGCTGGTCACAAGCCTGAATCGAACGCATCAAACTTTATGTCTAAGAGTTTTTGAATATATTATGAATTTAAATTATTTTACTGCTGTATTTGAAGGAGTTTGCTAAGTGAATATCTTCTACATGTTCGTTGAGAGTGGTGTTGTTGGAGCCCGTGATATCTCACTTGAACTAAGGAAAATAAAATCGTTTAACGAAGACATGATTTCCATAGGGTCCTCGATAGGAGATTCTACCGCAGAAACTATCGACGGCGCTTGAGGATTTCATAGAAACAAAATAGTGTTGGGTTGAGGCTAAATAAATTAATGACAAATTTATGCATCGAGAGAGCATTAAAAGAGCCATCGCCAAGGAACAAAGATCTGTGTAGTGTTAGTAGAAAAAAGAAATACAATGGGAGGAATGCAATCTGTAACCGTGAACGAACTTGCATTTTGTCTCTAACCTTCTGCCAATCAATAGCAGATCCATTTCTTGGTATTGGCGAGAATCTGTTCAACAGCAAGCAGCACTTCAATCATATAAGCCACGTTCTATTGTGAGCCGCATATGAGTTTTCTAATGACGGTAATAATGGCTGCCTCTGCATGTAACGAGAAGAACTCCTTGCTATGCTAATCTGGCGTTGTTCAAGATATGAATATTATCAAGTGACACATAATTCGAAATGCATCGTGAATATATGCAAATTTAGATTTAAATGCACGTATCAATACTTATATAAGTTTTATGAGGAAACCAACAAAAATATAAAGAAAAATACAAACCTACATGAATATCTAGTGACTGAGATTCAAATGGAAATAGTATATGTATAAGGTAACGTAAAGTGCTGGAAAGCATTAATATTGAATATATTACGAATATAGGAGCCATGATTCAAATTGTGAATATTTAAATGTGGGCTAAGCAACAAAACCCAACTCCTGCTATAGTCGACTGTCACGAACCGCCCTCTAGTAACAAAAGAAATTGAATGAAAATTTACTAATCTTAGATATTGCAATTTTCATATTGTAATCCGTTGAATCGTGTGGCAAGAAATATAATTTCTTTTTCGAAGTGTACATATAACAATATATACACACATGGTTATGTACAAAATCACATGAATATAGAACTATGCATGCATGGTTTGCATGAATGTGCAAATTCGTATGTTTACTCGTTTGCGTATATGCTCGCATGTGTGTGTATGTGTGTGAGTTGTGTGTGTATGCGTAAATGTGGGTTCATACGCATATGCGCACGTCAATCTGTTCGTGTGGCTTCTTGTCAATTGTGCTTTCTTCGTTGATGTATACACACTGACACACATATATCTCTATGCATTCCCCCTCCCCCTCTCTATGTGTGTGTCTAAGTGTGATGTTTCTCCTTCCGTGTGTAATAAAGGAATTTAAGTTTTTTTTAATTTATAAATTTACATCTGACCTTTATGAAATAATTTGGATAGAGAAGGGTTTCACAATTTTTTTATAAATGCACACACACATATTTACATGTATAAAGACACAAACAAACACGCACACAGATCTATATACATACATACTCATACAAACACACATAAACACAGAGTTATATAAATACGTATACACACAGGTATGTGTGCATATAAACTGCACATGTTCAATGAGAAACATTTGACTGATACGCCAGTTCACCAGTCCGAAATTTAATACTGTGATATACACAGCCATATATATATATATATATATATATATATATATATATATATATATATATATATATATATATATATATATATATGCATATATACATATATAAATATATATATATATATATATATATATATATATATATATATATATATATATATATATATATATATATATATATATATATATATACATATATACATATATAAATATATATATGTTTGTATGTATGTATATACATACATATATAAATATATGTATGTTTGTATGTATGTATATGTATATATTTCTCGTTATGCTAAGAAGCAGTGCATGTTTACTAGAATTTTTTAACTCCAGTCAAATATGACAAACTTCTCCAAATCTTAGCGAAACCGCATAAGTGGTGTCTAGACCAGCTTGGACTTCATATGTATTGATAGGATTAAAATCAAAGATAGCGTCCTTGGGTCTTGACCTACAGGTACACTGAGAGATAGAGATAGAGAGAGAGACATAGAGAGAGAGAGAGAGAGAGAGAGAGAAAGAGAGAGGAAGGGGAGAGGAGTGAGACATAGAGACAGAGAGCAAGAGAAAAAAGTTATCCATAAACAATATATTTCACTCTCTCATGACTATGGTAAACAATATTCTTTTTTTATATGTTTCTGTATCGTCTTTGTTGTTTGGTGGACATTTCCATCAAGTCACTGAGAAAGACTGATAAAGAGTGGCAAGAGGAGAAAATCTATTCACTTCAGGAGAGAGAATGTCTCCTAAGTCTTTTGTTTCCTCTCTTGTTTGAAAAAGAGGAAAACGAAAAGGCTTTCATGCTTTTGCATAAGATGTTTTATTAACATTTGAATATCTATATATGGACCGATTTCAGCTTGATGAAAACTCTTCAGCATGGATCAATTAAAGATTATAAAGATTATTTTATTCTTACTTAGGTTTTGAGACTAGTCCTTCTAAAGTCATTTACATTTTCTTCTCTTTTGTTTTTCAGGAAAGGAATGGTTGAGAGGGACACAGGAAAAAAAAATGTATTGAACTAAGAATACTTAGTTCTTATGTATGTCAAACAATGCCTTACGTAGTTCTTTCACTCCATATATTTTTGTCCAATATATTCACCATGCGTTACGGCTTCTGTATAACCACATGTGTATGTTTGTGCTACATGCTTACACAGGCCTTCTCGTTCTCTGGGCGAATTCTGGTCATTCTGGCTTTGTGTTTCCTTTAATTCATCTATGAAGGTGAATTTGGATTAGCACCCTTGTATTTTTCATATGTTTGAGTGGATGGGAGCAATAACTCAGCCACCGTTTTGAATCAACGTGTTTGTTTTTTTTTTTCTTCACGTTACTATCATAGCCGTGAGACAGAGAGGAAGAGAGGAAGGAATATTCCATATACTTCAGGTGAGAAAATAATTTCTATTTTTTTTTTTTTTTTATAGTTTTTAATTTTGGAAGTTTTTCTTTTCCCTCGGTGGAAGGAAAGGAACATGAATGAGCATACATGTTGTTTTTATCAGGTCCCTTATCATCACCAGAATCCCAGTGTATGGTCCCATTTCGTCTTTATTAAGTCTCGTTAGCACGGATCAATTCGGTTTCTTTTCCGTTTTAACTTTATTTTCGTTTCTCTTCCATATTTATTACTAAGTGTATAAAGTTTTTCCAAATGATTACATTTCCAAATGTTTTCATTGTTGTTAATTTAAATTGGATTCAAGTTACCTTCCCCATTCTCTTCAGTTATCTCTCATTTCGTATTTGTAAATACATGTTCTATTGAGCAAGGTATTACCTTAGATATTCACCAATATAACGAGTTTTAGATTTATTCCCAGTGAGATATAAAATAAATAATCTTAATCTTTGTTTTGTGACTTCCATGATGTTGTTCTGAGATCCTACTCTAATACCCTAATCAATACAGAGCTTTTCCCTTAAACAAAACCGTAAAATGTCCTTCTTGTGTGTCTCTCTTGTTTATCTCCTATTGTTGTCTCTCTACCTCTCATTCTCTTTCTCTCTCTCACACGTTTTTTTTCCCCTATTCTTCTTGGGTTTTCTACTTCTAGATAACTTAGAATTAAGTATCTTTATAATGAGAGAAATCAAATCAATATATCTAAGATTCAACATTAAATTGACACAGGTATATGTAATACTGTTAAATTTGTAATGTGATACAATAATCACGTGCTAAAATTGAGTCGAAACTCACGGGTAGAAAATGTTTCATACGTTTTGTAGATGTGCATGATGATCACAGGTCTCTATTAGAAATAGAAATCTGGACAGAGAGAAATTCAAGGGATTCCTTAGATCAATAGTTCAAATCGACGATTCAAATTCACTTCAAAAGAGCAAACTCATCAAACGTTTTTATATCTCCTTCAAGTCGTTTTCACAGATTAAATGTCAGGACCGAAAACAAAAACAAATGTGACAGCACAGATTAAGTCATAAATGATTGTTCCACAGATTCCGAAAAAGTCACAGTAGAAGGAGCTGGTGTTCCGAATGAGGATTTTCAATGGAAAGGACACATAAAATATCGGTGCAACACCAGAACTAAAGGAGACGATGCTGCTGAAAAAATCAACAAATCTGAAATTAAGTTTGCTGCTAAAGCACATAATAATCATTGATTTAGTAGCGGTCTGAGTCTTCTGGTATACTGCTCCCAACTGTTTCAAAGCAAAATGTCCATCAGTTCTTGGAACTGGATTCAAACAAGCGCCATTCAACGAAGATGATTGACTCTGTGAAATAGATAAGTCACTGGGAGAGGCTAAAGGAACTGAAGATCTACTCCTTGGAGAAACGGTGTGCAAGACATGAAGTGATATTGGGTAGATCCTGAAAGGTCTAGATCCCAACTCTGAAATTGAAATTAGCAGTTCGGTAAGAGATAACGTCGGTAACACGAAAGTTCTTTATATATATATATATATATATATATATATATATATATATATATATATATATATATATATATATATATATATATATATATATATATATATATATATATATATATATACATAATTGTTAAACAGGACAGCAAACCTCAAGGAAAAGTATGCCTTGGTTTGATGATTGCTGTCCTGTTCATCAATTATATAACCACCGAAACGGAAATTTGCAATGGGTCTATGACTACCGTTATAACATTGGAGCCCTAGCAACCCATTACAGCACTTACCTAAAGTACCTAATCGTTTAGATCATTCAACTGTGAACTAAACCCCAATACTTTGTATATATATATATATATATATATATATATATATATATATATATATATATATATATATATATATATATATATATATAAGATTGTGCGTGCTTGTGTTTTTAAGATAACGTAACTTAGCGGTCCGGTAACTGATTCCGTCGGTAGCATGAAAGTTCCAAATATCAACACAATCGTTAAAGGTCCATTTTAGCATGAGAATTTGCATAAGATTAATGGAGCTTTAACGTCGATTGTTGTGCATATTGCGTAAAACTAACGAGGTGAATAGCATACTGCATAATATCAATGCCACTATTATGTAATTATTTCGGTATTTTACAGATACACGTGTATGCCCTATACATCAGTAAATAACATATCTGTTCTCTGCTTATTATTCTTTGTTGACACACACACGCACACATATAGACACACGATGCATAAACACACGATACATAGACACGATACATAGACACACACACAAAGCCATATAAACTGAGATGCATATGTCAAAAGACACACATATTGTTATCTACATATGTATAATTTTTAT
>NC_142932.1:37954759-37962259 GCF_046866305.1 Octopus bimaculoides
TTGAAACAGATGTTGTTGTACTTGGGGATGGTCATATTGCCAGTTTAGCCAATAAAAACACACGCACTGTATATTTGGTGTTAATTTGCTTCAGCTTTATATTACATTAATCTTAATCTTATTTCGGCCAGTGTTCTTTCGCCACACTTCTGTGACCTCATCAGTGGTCCTTTGTTTCCTTCCTTCTTATGTGTGTCTCACCTTGCTAAATATCAGCCATTTTGTATTTTGTATTCCTATTGTATGTGTCTACGCATGCGTGTCTTTCAATGTGTCTGTGTCTTTTGTAAGTGCATGTGTGTATGGGGAGTGTCTGTATCATCTATATACTCTGTTAATACGTGTTCGTTTGTATTTGTTTTTATTTATTTATTTGTTCATGTGTGTGTGTGTATTTTTTTGTGTTTAATTAAATTTTGTTAACGTATGTAGTATTTAATTCCATTTGTTTATCTATGTATTGTATTATATTTTGTTCATATTATTATTGGTTTATGGGTAACATGTTGTCACATGCTGTGGTTTGTGGTTTGTTAGTGGTGTGTGTTAGTGTTCCATTCTAGTTTCCTATTCAGGCTAGGTGTCTCTTCTATTATGTGTGTAGCTTCAGTAATTTGTCTAAGTGCTGCATCATTGCTATGCGTAGATACGATTTTAATTTCTATGTTGTTGATTGAGCCTCTATGTTCTTGCTCAGCGTGCTGGTACAGAACTGTTGAGTTCTTCCCTTCCTTAAGTTCCCTCCAATGTCCGTTTGCCCGTTCCCCTATGCTCCTTGCTGTTTCGCCTACATATGTCATTGTCTTATTTCTGAATCGTCCCTCTGTACATCTTATACTATAGACCACATTTCTGGTTTTGCAGTTCGCTTGTGGGCTAAATCTACATACGATACAGTTCCTATCAGTGCAGGGGGTTCTACTGATAAGGGATTTAATAGGGTTGCCTGGCCTTTCAACAACCTTAATTCTTAGCTTATGTTTGTCTAGTGCCCTTCTAAAGCGGTACGCCAGTTCGCCTCTAGGGGTGGTGTCGGCGAACATGACGCTCTGGTACTTGTGGCTATCGTACCATGAGCTTGCCTTCCCTATTTTCTTCTTAGTCCTTTCTATGGTGTTCCATGATTTGCTCCTATAGAGTGGACAAATCCCATTCCTATCGTTGCGTTTGATTGTTTCAAACCTCTTCATAGTTCCTTTGTATACCCTGATCCTTTCTTTATGGCTGTGACTTGAGAACTGCATGCGGTGGACGAAAAGTTGTATATGTCTCTTTAATTCTGTAGGGTCGCACATGCAGGAGACATTTCGCATTTCTCTGACGAGGTCTGCCATCAATATGTTGAATTTGGCATTGGCAAATAATATGAACAAAATATAATACAATACATAGATAAACAAATGGAATTAAATACTACATACGTTAACAAAATTTAATTAAACACAAAAAATACACACACACACATGAACAAATAAATAAATAAAAACAAATACAAACGAACACGTATTAACAGAGTATATAGATGATACAGACACTCCCCATACACACATGCACTTACAAAAGACACATACACATTGAAAGACACGCATGCGTAGACACATACAATAGGAATACAAAATACAAAATGGCTGATATTTAGCAAGGTGAGACACACATAAGAAGGAAGGAAACAAAGGACCACTGATGAGGTCACAGAAGCGTGACGAAAGAACTCAGGCCGAAATAAGATTAAGATTAATGTAATATAAAGCTGAAGCAAATTAACACCAAATATACAGTGCGTGTGTTTTTATTGGCTAAACTGGCAATATGACCATCCCCAAGTACAACAACAACAATATATATATATATATATATATATATATATATATACACACACACACACATTATCTCTCATAGATACACGCGTATATATAAAAAAACACCCATACCGGTATGTTCATACGTACATAAATTTAGTAAGTCATGGTTGTTACAATGGTTTATCAAGATTTAAAATATACTCTAATTAAGGTTAATAAATTACGAAAGTATAGATAAATAATTAGAATCGTAAGTAATTTTAATCTTCTAACCTTTAAGGGAAAAACTAATATGTTTTATTAGAACTATTTTAAGTATTTACTTATTACGGCTAAATATGATAGCGATTTATAAAAACCTTTATATTTATTTGAATGCAGAATATGTATGTTTTTGCCAATGTTTGCATTTGTAAGAATGTTCAATGAAAATATTAACCAGACAATTCTTTGAAAATAAAATAAAAAGAAATTCTGTTACACATAAATCACAGAATTTTCCACCCTTTTCATATGGCTTAGAAATAGAAAGAATAATCCAGTCTAGTTTAAATTTAATGTTATTATCTTTAAGATCCCAAATTAGTTTGCTAAGGCTCGTGGAATTACGTTTGCTTCTATCTCTAAAGAATGAAAAATGGTTAGATATTCTAGTGGATAAAGGTGTAGAGGAAGAACCTACGTAAAAGTAAGTATTTTTGGGAGTACTAACTTGACATTGGTAGATAGCGTTTCTGAGTCTCACATTTTCACTTAAAAAACTAATTCTTTTGGAATTGACTTCTGAAATAATGATTTTGTTGTTATGACTATTACTATTATGTGTCGTGTTATTAATAGGGTTCCCTATATTATTATTATTGTTGTTATTATTGTTATTTTGGTAAGAGTTAATAACGTTTGGTTCAATGATATTACTGTTTGAACTCTCTAGTGGATGGAAACGCCTCATATTGTGTGCAGATATTATCTGTGAAATGTTCTTCATGTTAGAGAAACCGACTCTAACCCTGTGTGTGTTTATGACTTGGGAGTAATGAGAGTTTTTAGGAAATTTGTTATTTATAGCGTTTTGGAACTGGGATACCAAGTTTGTTTTTACATTTTTACTGTAAGGAAGAACTACCCAGACATATTTATTAGGTTCTGGTTTAGAATGTTTTCCGGAATTGTTTATAAATAGTTTTCGTTTATTGTTATCATTGGGACAAGGTTTTATTTGGCTTTTATTTCCCTTATTTCGTGAAAGGATGTTAATGTTGTTGCTATCGTTAGGTAATTTATGTTTGTTGTTATCTTCGTATTTATTGTTATTATTTAAATTAAAAGCTTTATCATTATAAGTATTGCTATTAATAATATTATTATTAATATTATTATTACTCATATCGGTTTCATAATTAGAATCTATATAATTAACCTTTTCTCTGTAACCTGCTTTTGATAAAGCTAAGTTGTAAAATTCAGCCTCCTTATTGAAAATGCATTCGTTCGTAGAAAGATTGGATAGTCTAAGAGAAATATTTTTGACCAAATTTCTCGTTACTGAGTTTGGATGATTGCTGGATTTACTGATATATTTTAGGTTAGTGGAGGGTTTATGATACGGGAAAACTGTTTTAGAGTGTAGATCTAAAGTGACGTCCAAGAAGTTAGCTATAGATGTTTCATCTTCAAATATTATACTAAAGCCCATTCTGCTAAAAACACCTAGCTAATTTATTTTTAACTTTTTGTATTTTTTGATTTGTGGTGTTCTTTAAGTATAATAGACAGTCGTCTCTGTATAGACCACCCTTAACATTTGGGAATTGGTCTTCTAATTCGTATAGAATGAATGTGCATATTAAGTCAGCAATTTGAGCTGAATCGGAAATACCCATCGGGACGTCGAATCCTTCTGGTATGTCCTTACGTATCCATACGTTATTAACCCTTACCAAAATAACAATAATAACAATAATAATAATAATATAGGGAACCATATTAATAACACGACACATAATAGTAATAGCCATAACAACAAAATCATTATTTCAGAAGTCAATTCCAAAAGAATTAGTTTTTTAAGTGAAAATGTGAGACTCAGAAACACTATCTACCAATGTCAAGTTAGTACTCCCAAAAATACTTAATTTTACGTAGGTTCTTCCTCTACACCTTTATCCACTAGAATTTCTAACCAGTTTTCATTCTTTAGAGATAGAAGCAAACGTAATACCACGAGCCTTAGCAAACTAATTTGGGATCTTAAAGATAATAACATTAAATTTAAACTAGACTGGATTATTCTTTCTATTTCTAAGCCATATGAAAAGGGTGGAAAATTCTGTGTTTTATGTGTAACAGAATTTCTTTTTATTTTATTTTCATAGAATTGTCTGGTTAATATTTTCCTTGAACATTCTTACAAATGCAAACATTGGCAAAAACATACATATTCTGCATTCAAATAAATATAAAGGTTTTTATAAAACGCTATCATATTTACCCGTAATAAGTAAATACTTAAAATAGTTCTAATAAAACATATTAGTTTTTCCCTCAAAGGTTAGAAGATTAAAATTACTTACGATCCAAATTATTTATCTATACTTTCGTAATTTATTAACCTTAATTAGAGTATATTTTAATTCTTGATAAACCATTGTAACAACCATAACTTACTAAATTTATGTACATATGAACATACGGGTATGGGTGTTTTTTATATATACGCGTGTATCTGTGAGAGATAGTGTGTGTTGACCGTTGACTGAACACTATTCAATTTTTTTTCTCCGTGTTTTTCTCCTTGTCTCCGTATTCTTTCTGCTGGAGAGCGTAGCTCGAAACGTCAAAGACTTTCCGTATTCCCGAGCGTCATACTAATATATACTTTTGTTGTTTACACCACCTGTCCTCGTCTGTTGTTATTTTTTGTATATTCTCCCATATATATATATATATATATATATATATATATATATATATATATATATATATATATATATATATATATATGTGTGTGTGTGTGTGTGTGTGTGTGTGTATGTGTGTGTGTGTTTGTGTGTGTGTATGTGTGTGTGTCTGTGTATTCATGTTTAGGCTTTTGTATAAAATAGAAGTGTTTTACCTGATTTTTCTGTGTACATATACGCATTATCATTTATATGTTCACCCTTGTTCTGACTCTTATCAATGTTATTTTTTTTAAATATATAAATATGCATTTACGTATGATTTTTTGGATGCATGGACGTTTTTGTGTAAAAATATATTTATTAAAACATAGGTTTGTTTATATATTGAAATATGAACGTACTTGTGAATAAGTATGGGAGCATATTTGTGTAGATGTAATTTTTTTAAAATTTTTTATTTAAAAATAAATATAAGTAAACATTTAGTTGTTTATGTATGTGTAAATATAAATGTGTGTATATGATTGTGTATACAAGTTTATGTGAGTGTGCGTGTCCACATGTATATGTATGTGTATACACACACACATATATATATATATATATATATATGTGTGTGTGTGTATATATGTATGTGTCTGTGTATGTATGTGTGTATATATATATATGTATATATATATATCTATATATATATATATATATATATATATATATATATATATATATATATATGTATATGTGTATGTATCTGTATGTGTATGTATGCGTGTATGTGTGTTTATGTATGTATATGCATGTGTACATGTATGTATGTGTATATATGTGTATGTTTGTGTATATGTATGTATGTATGCATGTACGCTCTCACACATCGATTGGTATGTGTTGTCCAACCCACTCTCCGGCAGCGTCCAATTCTCTAACGGTTTTTTTCAAATGAATTAAGTCATAACCTTATCCATCTATTGTTTTCATAATCGGTCATAATGTCTTACGTTTAAGATGATTCCCATGCTTTCCCTGATGAGGAGGTTACAATTTTAATATCAAAGATCCCTATCGATCACACAGGTTGTAAACTTTGAAACATATGTAGGAATAAGGTATGCAATTATAACATGCGTTTTCTCCAATCCTTAAATTCTTATATACATATATATATATATATATATATATATATATATATATTAGTTTACATTTAAAAACAAACAGGTGAGCCTTAACAGGTCGCCTTACATACTGGAGGGAACAGTGAAACAGTTCAAAGTACAGTTAAGAGCAATTTCGACGGGAATGAAAACTAAAAAAAAAAAAACATTTGTCACAGGAAAAGAAGATATAAGATTTTGCCAGGTTTTTCTCTCTCACCAAGGTCATCAGATGTCGAACGCCGAAGAAGGGAAATAACCCTGAAATCCGGATACGTTCGTGCTGCTGGTCGTGGTGAGAGGGATAACTCCCTTGGCAAACAGGACACAGTCGTGTGTCGATAAGCCAGCTGGAGGAGATGTCCTCCTGGGGCTAAAAGCAACAGTAACATCCACCCCTAGGGGTCAGCCACACTTAAGTGGCAATATACTACACTTTATATATATATATATATATATATATATATATATATATATATACACACATACACACACACACAAACGCACACATACATATATGCATGTGTGTGTGAATTTTTGTATGTGTTCGATACCAAACATTGAAATTCCAAAATATAAAGTGACATCATAAATGAAGAGCAGTCATTTTACTTCTTTTTTTTTTTTTACAGAATATGCGGTTTTATGATAGGGTCTCATTCTATTATACAGATTAAACATTTTTAAGCCCATTGACTGAAAGATAAAAGGAGATAAGTAAAATGAAGCTATTAAAAATATGTTGCAACAATAGAAAATAAATAAGGGAACACATGTAACATACTTCTATATTTACATTATAATATGTACATTACGTAGAAGATAATTATATCATTACATTTAGAATCCGTCTTTCCATTTTCTTTCTTTTTTCCTGTTCTGTTGTACTGCTACAACAACGAAAAACCTGATCCTTTACTACGATTGCTATCACGGAAACATAAACTCTATAGATGGAACGCATTGATATCTGAGAAAATACATCTGACAAAAGTTATATACATGCATCTTTTTTGCAGATGTCTGCGTTGATGTGTATATATGCATGGATGTACGTGTTGGTGTGTGTATGTGCGTATCCTATTTTGACTGATAATATAGGAATGCCTAATTTTGTTTTAATATAATTTCTCTATATAGAATCACTTATATGTAATAGAAAAAGAACATACATCATTGTAAGTAATGCATGGTATGAAACCTTTGAAAGAATGAGAGTTGAATGTAAATAATAATAATAATATTTGTATAGCAAAATTATGACCACCCAAAACAAGAAAGCAATTCATTTTTATCTGTAGCAACTTCAGCAAAAACGAAAACAAAAATCTAACACGATAGCAAACAAGAAATAAAACATACATTAACGTGCTGAAAATATTGCATTTGACAAGTATTAAAGATAACGAAGGAGGCGTTCTTTTCTGGTCTCAGACATTATTTCCATTATTTATTGTATGGAATAGCTTTTAAAAGTTTGTTCTTCTGTTGGGTAAGGTATGATTGTTCTATTCTCTCTCTCTCTCTCTCTCTCTCTCTCTCTCTCTCTCTCTCTCTCTCTCTATCTATCTATCTATCTATCTATCTGTCTGTATCTCTGTCTGTCTATCTATATATGTGTATACACACACACACACACACACACAC
>NC_142932.1:37967259-37972259 GCF_046866305.1 Octopus bimaculoides
ATCTCGATTAATTTAGAAATTTTAAGGCGGCGAGCTGGCGGAAACGTTATCCCGCCGGGCAAAATGCTTAGCGGTATTCCGTCTGCCGCTCCGTTCTGAGTTCAAATTCAGCCAAGGTCGACTTTGCTTTTCATCCTTTCGGAGTCGGTAAATTAAGTACCAGTTGCGCAGCGGGGTCGATCTAATGGACTGGCTGCCTCTCCCCATAATTTCGGGCCTTGTGCCTAGAGTAGAAAAAAAATATAGAAATTTAAAAACATGCACACACACAAACACACACATTCACTCACACACCTACACGATCAGACACCCATGCACACATATATACATGTATATCCCTCTCCTCTCTCTCTCTCTCTCTCTCTCTCTTTATCAATCTAAATATGGGAGTGTGTGTCTGTGTCTGTGTGGTGTGATTGTTTGCGGAGGTGGGTGGATTGATGATTAGGAATTTGTGTTCATGATGACAAAATCGGGGTTTCCATTTGTGGTCCGGATGATGCGCTGTGTTCTTGGGAGAAATAATTCAATTCACTCTCATGAGTCGTCTCAACTATGGGTGCTGTTGATATTTATTCTCCACAACATCCGGGAAACGAGTGTCTATTATATGAATGTCTGTCTGTTGCTCATATATTCTTTTGTTTCTTTTCTTAATGCATACAATTTTTGTTATATATATATATATATATATATATATATATATATATATATATATACAGAGATGCCTATAATAGGACATCCAACCCGCTAGAAAGAGCAGCAAAAAACTCTATACCACAAAAATAGGGATAATTTCGAAAGAGAATGAAAAATAAAAAAAACTTTTAGCAGTCTATACTCTGTACCATGGTTTCAAGTTATTTAGCAATATAAAAATAAATCTTACTTGGGCAACTTTCTGCTGCTCTTTCTAGCGGGTTAGATGTCATATTATAGGCATCTCTGTATTTTAATGAATAATATATATATAGTCTACTGACTAATTTTTATTCTCGCTGGACCACTGGCGGTAAATTTAATTTCCAAAATTTTTTTGCTGCCCTATGATTTATTAATTATATATATATATATATATATATATATATATATATATATATATATATATATATATATATATATATATATATATATATATATATATATATATATATATATATATATATATATATATATATATATATATATATGGATGTGTGAATGAGTTTGCCTCCGCGCGTGTGTTTATGAACACCTATGGGAACAGAAATTCGCACAAACTGAAGCCGACGATATATTTGTAGAGGTTCCCTTCGGTGTGAATGAATCTGGAATTTTGTGGTTGGGAAACAAAATTCTTTTCACATAGCCACGTCACTTAACTACATTTGTATTTTTGTTGCTGCTTCATTTTTTTTCCTATTTGTGTTTTACTATCTATCTACATATAAAACGTATAATTTACGCTGACACCTGTATACACGCACATACAAACGTACACATGCGCTCACATCGAGAGCTACAATATGTAGAGACGAAAACTACTGTGAAATATTTAAAATTATTCCCCACTGAGAAGAGAATAGGCCTAAAAGCGTTTAAATTTGTGTCAGTGTATCTGAAATCTATGTAGAAAATAGAAATAGCAGCTTTGTAAAGCATTTGTTTATTTATTTTTCACAATTACTGATGATGCAGAAAACTTCTCAGACCATGGTATACACCAAGGAACTATTACTCACCAATGAATGTTTCGACGTTAATTCATTTAAATTTCTCAGTTCAATAGAATACACGATGGACTGTCTTTCAGAAATGTATTGTTAGTGACATCTTGTCAGGGAGTGAGGGGTGACTATTTATATCTTGACAATATTATAAATATATTTAATGTGGTGTGTTCGCAGAACTATTAGCATGCTAGACCAAATGCTTAGTGGTATTTCGCCCGACACTACGTTCTGAGTTCAAATTTCACCGAAGTGGACTTTGCCTTTCATTCTTTCAGGGTTGATTAAATCGACTTAATCCCTCCCGCCAAATTTGAGGCCTTGTGCTCCCAGTAGAAAGGATTATTATCATTCTACTACAGTAGTATTCGAATAATATTCATAAGGCCGACATTTACTCTCACGTGACATCTTTCAGAGCTTGTTGCTAATTCAGTTCTTAACCAAATTGAAAACTGTTAACATTTCTGAAGGGGCTGATCCCTAGTTATATTTTGGCATAAAAAAATGACATTTGGTCCATTAGAAAACAGTTTACATCAAAATTTGTAACTTTTTTTCTTTTAAAAGCAAAATATATTCATCTTAACTTCAATGATAGAAGAAGGCATGAAGAATTTCATAGTTTTGGTTCCATGCAACAAAAATTTCAAAAAAAAATTTGTGAGGTAAAACATGAAAGAATTGGCAAACGATTGGATTTAAGCATAATTAGCATTTTTATTTAAAAAAAAAAAAAAGACTATATTCCAATTAAGCTTCAATGATAGCCATCAATTGCTCAACTCGCGGAATTTTATGGTACGAATTTCATGCAATGAAGTTTTTAAAAATGTTCTGAATTGTTGTTTTTCAACTTTGAGAGTGATACTAGAGTCTTATACTTTTACTTATAAATATCGTTCGATAAGGGACTATTAATATATGTCACCGGCATCAGAGAGATGAGGAAAAAAATATCAACGACACCGCTAATTTGCAATTAGTTTAATTACCTTATCTGTATTAATTAATACAATTTTATCATAAAAATGAAAAAAATTAAATATTATTCTGAAATTTTGGCAATAACCTAACTATTTTGGTAATATTTCGATTTAACTCGAAGTCATGTCTGCGTATCTCAGCTGTTACCTTATAGCGTTCTGTAAATTCCGTAAAACAATTTATTTCTTTATTTTTGCGAGTGGAAATGTGCATTTGATTTAAGGTCAGCATAAAGTGAAAGGGTGAGGAAAGGGATATAGACATGTATGTGTGTTGATAGCGGCTGCGAGACAGAAAGTGTGTGTTGTATGTGCATGTGTGTGTGTGTGTGTGAGAGAGAGAGAGAGAGCGAGAGAGAAAGAATGAGGGAGTTACAGCGTATATTTTTTATTTATTTTTTCGCATCTTTTGTCAGTGAATGTGAGAGTGATTGACTGAGAGAGAGAGTAAGCGAGAAGGAGAAGGAGTGTGTTGCTGTGTGTGTTTGTTTGTGCGTGTGTGTGTTTGTTTGTGTGCGTGTGTGTTTGTTTGTGTGTGTGTGTTTGTTTGTGTGTGAGTGTTTATTTGTGTGCGTGGGTGTGTGTGTGTCAGAGAGAGAGAGAGAGAGAGAGAGAGAGAGAGAGAGAGAGAGAGAAAGGGAGAGATGACGCAAATTTTCATCAGAACACACACTTTCACTCACACGCACACATATAAAAACATCTATGCATATATAAACATCGTATGAATATACGTGTACACAACAGATAAAGGGTGTACGTACGTGTTTCTGTGCTTGTGTGACTTACCGTGACCCCTTTACACATATATGACAACAAGCATCTCTCACTCTCTCTCTCTCTCAATCAATCACTGACAAACTCACTAATACGATGCATACGAAAATAAATAAAAGAAATATATGGTGTCACTCTCTCTCTCCCTCACACAAGCACACCTCCGTTCTCTCTCTCACACACACATGACACACAACACAGGATTTCAATTTATAATTCAATTTTCAATACGGTAAAATCTTTTAATTTTTAATTGACACGTTGATTTTCATAATAGCATAGCCTGTAAAAAAGCATGGATTACAAGGAAAAATGCGAGGTAAAAATATGATAGTCTTAAGAGCATAAACCCGGAAATGTACAGGATAAGTTATTATACTTGGAAACACCCAGGAGTAGTTATCACATCTAGTAAAGTACAGAACAAAAACATTTTTACCTAAAGTATTGCAGCTAAGAATAAAATTTGAATACTATCGTTTCAAGGGATACTGCTTCACAGCGTTTCTATAAAATACATTAAGGAAATCCAACGGCAACACATGTGTATACGTGTGTCTATGCATGTATGGATGGATATATGTATGTATGTAATGTATATGCCCAAACTTTCACGTACTCTCACACGCGCACTTAAATTATGCACTCACTTCAACACGAGTGAATAACTTTATTTTTACAAAAACATATCTTTAGACATCTGTAATAAACATACATACATGCATACATATATATGTATGTATGCATGTGTGAATATATTTGTATATATATATTTATTTAGATATGTACATATACATATATATATATATATATATATATATATATATATATATATATATATATATATATATATATACATATCTTTAGACGTGTATTTATATATACCTATATATGTTTAGATATGTATATATATATATATATATATATATATATATATATATATATATAAAAATATATATATATATATATATATATATATATATATTATTATTATTATTATTTTTATTATTATTATTATTATTATTATTATTATTATTATTATTATTATTATTATTATTATTATTATTATTATTATTATTATTATTATTACTAAAATTCAAAATGGCGGTCGAGAAATATATCGCATTTCTTTGTCCCAGTTGGAACTCTTATTAGACAAAACAGTTGCGTCATTGACCGGAATTGACTTACAGGTGACTGAAATATACCCAGATAATATATTTTAGCTGCTGTGCAATGACAAAACAATGTAAGTTTGAGAAAATTCGTATTGTTTTTTCGAATATTAGGTGTATTTAAATTTCGAAACAGCTCAAACAAACACTACTAGAGCAATATCTGATACTAGTTTTTCATGAAAATATATGATTAAAATCAAACTTGAAGTTTTGTATTACAACACATTGAAACTTTAATTGTATTTCGTGTGTTAGTGCAAAATTGATTTTTGTCATAGAGGTATCTACAATAAATAATTATAAATCTTCCTTGGAAGAATACCAATGTCGGTACACTAAAGAATTGAAAA